>NW_027644772.1:0-49958 GCF_032717465.1 Coenobita brevimanus | reverse complement strand
TATAGCCTTGCAATTTTCAAATGATATAAATTTTCTTAGTTTGCTTGTAATCTGTGTGGCTCTGGTACGTAATTGAAACTTCATTCTTCTTACCACCAAACGATTTTATTGAGTAAGAGGTCCTATTGCTCAATGAAGGGGTTAATGAAAGTTATGGACTGCAACTTGCAATTCAAAACGTTTTCTTCACCAGAACAAAACTGACCGGCACATGGTACGAGAGTGGAAACAAAAGAATCCGTCATCACAGTTGTTTTTTGTATTCTGTTCTTGTGTTCAATGGTACTTTCACGATAGGCCTTTGGCTTTGTTCATTTTCTTCGCCTCATTCCCTTTCTCATTCAGGTTCATTTTTCATCTTAGCCCTTCCTGTTCTGCCGCCTACATTTCTTCTCCCCAGCCTCTTTTACACATGGATTCTCCTTTTCCCATCCTTCTTCACCTCTTCCCTCTCTCTCATGTTCATTTTCCTCTTCTTTCTCCTCACTCCCCTGCCTCACCATCTTCATTTTCCTTTTCTCCATCCTTCTTTGTTTTCCTCCTCTTGTACTCCTCTTCCCTTCCTGCTCGTTCTGTTCTCTTCAGTCTTCTTTTTTTTCACTTCTTCCTCCTCCTCCTATTGCTTCTGCTACACCTCCTCTGGCCAGGATTAATGACAAGTGTTAGCGCCTTGCAGTCTCTTCGCTACTTAGTTGTCTTCACAGTAACTTCCCTGTCTTCTCTCTCCACCTCACTAACTCTTCTTTCTCACTTATTTTTCGTCTTTCTTCCTCGTTCCTGTTCCTTCTGCTGTAATGTTCCGTTTTTCCATGTTTGTTATCATTCAGTCTAAGCGCGTCTTGCATTCATCCATTTATAACTTTTTAAAAATTAATTGCCCTTTCGTCTACGCTTATGGTTTTTAATCCATCATGGTAGTAACTTATGGTTTTTAATCCATCATGGTAGTAACTTATGGTTTTTAATCCATCATGGTAGTAACTTATGGTTTTTAATCCATCATGGTAGTAACTTAGCTGTTTCATTTTCTACTTCTTAAAACTTTCCCTCTACACACTTTATTTTTAAGCTCTGGTATTACACGTATCTATATTTCTTTTTTCCCCTTTGTTTTCCCCTCGTATTTCCTTCTTTCCTGCTCTGCTAATCCACCACTTAATCCTCATTTTATCCTGTGTGTTGTGTCCTTCCTCCTACGCCTCTTATCTGCTTCCCCTTCGTAATAACCTCCCCTGTCATTTTACTTCACCTCCCCAGTTCTTGTTTT
Organism: Coenobita brevimanus; assembly: GCF_032717465.1. NCBI lineage: Eukaryota > Metazoa > Arthropoda > Malacostraca > Decapoda > Coenobitidae > Coenobita > Coenobita brevimanus. The sequence goes on along the minus strand of NW_027644772.1, from coordinate 48,691 downwards.
TCCTTTGTATACCATCCTTCTCCGCCTCTCTTCCTTTCCTTCCTATCCAGATATTATCACTTTTTTATTCGTGTAGTGTGTGTGTGTGTGTGTGTGTGTGTGTGTGTGTGTGTGTGTGTGTGTGTGTGAGTGTGTGTGTGTGTCTGTGTCTGTGTCCTTAAGTGGCTGTTTCGTTCTTTCTCCAAAGCAACACTACCTCTATGTTTTATATCCTCTATGTATTTTATTTTCTATGTCTACCTTTCATTCCTACATCTATTTATACATTTCAGTCCTTCTTTGGTTTTTATTCTTTTTCCTTTCTATTATTATTTCCACTGTCAAACTCCCATCTTTCTTTCTTAACTCCATTCTTCCTTTTCCTTCGTTGGTTGTCCTTCCTTCGCCTCTCCTTCGTTGTAGGCTTCGCTACCCCTTCCTTCAACTATTCTCCCTTTACTTGTACTTATTAACCTTCCACCTCTGCCTCTCTTGATGTTATTTTAATATTATCTGATCTTCCTAGCATCACCATGTCTTTTACTGAACTCCTTTTTTCTGTATTGCCTTTCCTCCTGCACTTCTTTCGTTCCGTCTTCACCGAAACGTCTTCTTCTCTTGTAATTATTCTCCTGTAACCTTTATTCACTGTCCTGCCTCTTATGCCTGTTTTCCTCTCCTTATTCGTTCTTAACCTCATCCCTTATCTAATTCTTCCTCTCCTTTTATTTAATGTTATTTTCTTCTACGCCTCTCTTCCGTTCCTTCTTCTCAGTACCCTTCCCGCCTCTCTCATTGTTCCATATCCCGTGTTTATTTTCTTCCTTTCCGTCCTTGTAATAGCCTCCCCTGCTTCCTCTTCCTCTTCTCTAGTTCTCCTTTACCATTCTCTAGCGTTCATCTTTCTCTTCCTTTCTTCTGCTTCTTTCTTTTATTTTTTCTCTCTTTTTTTCAATGTCTTTTTTCTCCATTTCTCTTCCCCTTCTCCTCCGTCTGTTATTTGTTCTTTTAATTCCCCCCCCCCTCTCTCTCTCTCTCTCTCTCTCCCCTCCTCCTCCTCCTCCTCCTCCTTTTTTTCTTCTTCTTCCTCTTCTTCTTCCTCTTCTTCTTCTTGTCCTTCTTCTTCTTCTTCTTGTCCTTCTTCTTCTTCTTCTTAGCCTTCTTGTCCTTCTTCTTCTTGTCCTTCTTCTTCTTCCTCTTCTTCTTCTTATCCTTCTTCTTCTTCTTCTTCTTCCTCTTCTTCTTCTTATCCTTCTTCTTCTTCTTCTTCTTCTTCCTCTTCTTCTTCTTATCCTTCTTCTTCTTCCTCTTCTTCTTCTTATCCTTCTTCTTCTTCTTCTTCTTCCTCTTCTTCTTCTTATCCTTCTTCTTCTTCTTCTTCTTCCTCTTCTTCTTCTTATCCTTCTTCTTCTTCCTCTTCTTCTTCTTATCCTTCTTCCTCTTCTTCTTCTTATCCTTCTTCTTCTTCCTCTTCTTCTTCTTCTTCTTATCCTTCTTGTTCTTCTTCTTCTTATCCTTCTTGTTCTACTTCTTCTTATCCTTCTTGTTCTTCTTCTTCTTATCCGTCTTGTTCTTCTTCTTCTTATCCTTCTTGTTGTTCTTCTTCTTGTCCTTCTTCTTCTTCTTCTTATCCTTCTTGTTCTTCTTCTTCTTGTCCTTCTTCTTCTTCTTCTTATCCTTCTTGTTCTTGTTCTTCTTCTTCTTCTTCTTCTTATCCTTCTTGTTCTTCTTCTTCTTGTCCTTCTTCTTCTTCTTCTTCTTCTTCTTGTCCTTCTTCTTCTTCTTCCTCTTCCTCTTCTTCTTCTTCTCGTGTCTTAATCCGAGTCTTCTATCATTTGTCATTTCCTCCTGTCATCATGTCTTTGTCCTTCCACAAGTAATGCTCCCTTCCTTTACATTCCATTCCTCCCTTTACTTCTCTGTCTTTATTCTCTGTGTATAAGCTGGCTTTTGGCCTTTGTGCTTTTCCCTGCGTTGTCTTTTTACTGCTTCCCCTTTACCCCTTATTTATGAACATTTTTCTATTTTTCCTCTCTCTCTCTCTCTCTCTCTCTCTCTCTCTCTCTTTCTCTCTCTCTCTCTCTCTTTCTCTCTCTCTCTCTCTCTTTCTCTCTCTCTCTCTCACACACACACACACACACACACACACACACACACACACCAAATTTCTTTCCATCGTCAGTTAACTTATACATCTGTGTTATAGTCACCAATTTTTACACTTTTTTCCCACCTCTAATTTCCTTCACGTTCCTCTCACATTCCCTTCATACCCTCTTTTAACTACACCTGCTTCCTTACTCCTGTCTTCTTCTCTGTCTCATGTCTCCCTCTGAAATTTTACGCCTTCTTTCATCTCTACATTATTATTGTTTTCGTCTTTCTTTCTCGTCTCCCTGCCCGGCTGTATTTCTCTTCCTGTCCTCCCTTCACCTCTATTCTTTCCTCAGTTTATCCTCCTCTACACTCCTTTCTTCCGTCTTTTATTGTCCTCCCCATCTCACTCTTTCCTCTGTCTTTCCTTCCCTCTTCATTCCCAAACTTATTCCTTGTCTTCCTCTTCCCTAAATTATCATTATTTTGTTCCTGTTCTTATCTTCGTTATCTGTTCCCCTCTCATGCCACCATCTTGTCTCTTTCTCTCCTTCATATCCGTGCCTTCCCCTTCTCTTTCTCTTCTTTATTCTTTACTGTCACCTTCTTTTTACCCCTTTATTCCTTTTCCTTTCTTTCCTTTCATTGTTACCTTTCCCTCCGCCTCCCCCTCTTTCCCGTCATTACCCTACCATCTCACTCTTTTTCATTCTCGCTTTCTTCCTCTCCCCTTTCATTTCCCTGGATTTTTCCCTCCCTTTCATTACCTCTTTAATTCCCTCTCATTCCAGCCCCCCTTCTGTCCCTCTCTGGCCCTTTTCTTTTATCCTGTTGTGTATTCTGTGCATTCAGCCAATCCCCCTTAATGGTTCCCCAGTACCTGTAGTTGTTATAATACCCTATGTGTTTATTCAGTGCATTGATGGCCCTATTTTCAGCATATTCTCCCTTTCCTCCACCCGTGTTGAGTTTTCCATACATATTTCTTTTCACAGACTCACACTACTGTGCCTTGATTACCCTTTCCGTTGTTAGGATATGTCAGGGTTGCACAAAACTTAATGGTATAAACGTAAATATAATTGTTTGGTGTATCAGTAGCAGGGAAGGAATTACACCACATATGTATAGAAGTCTTGGACTGAAAGCGTTTCTCGTAGTTTAAAAAAAATATTGCAGGTATTAGCCTGAATAAAGTAACCAGCAACCGAGGTGAAAGGGTAAAGTTCTTGATTAACTCGTCGGTATGGCAACATCTGCTTCATTTTATTCTTCCTGAACCAATATCATTTTACTTAGTTTTGATCAGATTTTTTTTTCCCAGTCTAACAGTTTATAATTTTTTCTTTTCGTTGCCTTTCTTGTTCCTTCCCATCTTCTGTTTAATTTCCGTCTTTCACTTCATCATTTACAATATCTGTTTGTTCATTTTTATTTTTCCTCTTTCCATCTGTCTTCATCCTCTCCTGCCTTCCGGGTTCCCTCCCACCGTCCCTCCCATTTATCGCCCTTTCAGTCCTAGCATGCCTGTCATCAGCAGTCATTCTCGGTACTCTTTGCTGCCTGTCTTCCATCTTCATCCTCTCTTACCTTCCTCTTTTTCAACCATCACTATTCTTAAACACTGACTGACATCACAACATCTCACGCTGTTACAATGCAGGTAACCGAGTCGTAGGGCTAAGAGTCAGACACGGGTTGTCCCACTGTTAGTGTGAACAGTAAGTCAAAGGTTACAATTACATGTCAGGGTCACCTAAACAGTTTTCATCCTATTTGTGAGAAAAATGGTGGAAGGGTTAGGGGTAAGACAAGGATGAAGGGTCTATTTTCAGTACAATCAGTCAGAATGTCGAAAGGTAAGGTCAGAGCTCGACCTGTGTGTGAATAACAATAACACTGTTTTGATGTAATTTGTACCAAACTGTGTGGAGAGGTTGAGGGTCAGTCAGAAAATTGCCAGTCGAAAAAAATAAATAATAGGACAAATGTCAAGGCCACGTGCCGGTTATATAATTTTAGGTCACACAGTCCAGTAAGTCAAGATAAGCCAAGGATGAAGGGACTCATTTTGAGAAGAGTCAGTTCAAGGTCAAGGTCACAGGATAAGTTCAAAGTTCGACCCTGTGGCAGGCTTGGGTCCGAGTACATGGACTCGTACTCGTACTTAAGTACACATTATAATGTACTTGTACTTGTACTCGGGTTTAAAATTTCCATAGTATTTGTACTTGTACTTGTACTCGGACTCAAAGTACTCGACAGTTTTACGAGCACTTTCGAGTACAACCATGATATATAAAAGTGGTGAGGGTAACAATCATAGAGGTAGGAGTAGGTAGAGGCGGCATAAGGGATTAACCAAGGGTAGGTCAGTGAAGCCGACAGACCTGACTCGACCAACATGGCGGCGACCCCTTTGACAGCTGTCTGACTTGGTTCTGCTGACCAGGCGCGAGTGTTTTCTTAGTTGCAAACAGAAAAAAATATGTATTATCTTTATTTATTTATTTATCTATATTTGCATACTAACCTAAAAGGATATAGAAACAACCGTTTATACATTTGAGACTTTATATGGCAACAAATTATTTACTCATGCATTATTCATAAACCACTAAACAGTACTACCTTATTCATAGCAGTTCTACTCTTGACATTTTTTAAGGCAATATTTCTTGCTGTAAAGTGCTTTCCTGCATAGGAATACCGCACTTGTAAATATGTCTCTGCGACTGCTTTGATAAGTAAGACAAGGTGGTTGTGCAGAGGGTCACTGGCAGACATATGACTTTCTAAAGTGGTGAAGATAAGTTTGTCTTGTAATGTGGATAAAACCTCAAGAACAGCCATAGAGGTAGGAGTGCACAGCAATCTTCTTCAAGTCAGGTAGGTGTTGCCGTGACCTCTAGACTTGACCAATATGGCCGTTTGACAGTTCTCTGGCTTCACCGGAGCCTTCTCACGCCGCCTCTACCCTAATCCTACCTCTATGGTAACAATGGTGTGTCCTTGGAGAGGCCAGGTGGCCTGGGTTGGTGAGTCATTGAGGTCAAGTGGTGTACAGCCACGCCCACTAACTCCTGATAAGCTGCTTTTAATATGTTAGCACCTTGGTACTAATTGCAAGGAGTGAAAAACAGCTGCCTGGACAGCATGCTGTGTCACTGATAGGCACAGCAACCCAAGCCTATCAAGGGAGATTCGCCCCAAACTCCTCGTGAATAAAGTCGAACATTCAGTTCAACTCCGGAATCATTTTGACCTTTATGGTCGCTGTTACCCTGATGGAGGGGGAGGGAGGGGAAGGCGATAATCAAAACCAGGCCAAGTCAGGACGCAGGGATGGAAATTGTTCGAAAATTATCTTATTACATGTACTATAATTCCAGTGCTGTGCACGATGTACTGTAATGACATCTGAAAGTACCATAATTTTATGTTTAGGTGGTGGCATGGGCTTGGGCCCCAGGCCTAGAACAGGCCATTATGAGATTAGGATTATGACCTGACAGGGTGGTGAGAAGTATGGTGGGGGTAGGGGTGAGAGACTGGTCACTCTCTAGGTTTCCACAGTACAACTATAATTCAGTAGACGACTGCAGGTGTGTATATATATATATATATATATATATATATATATATATATATATATATATATATATATATATATATATATATATATATATATATATATACTGTATATATATACACACACACACACACACACAATAAACTGCTGAAAGCAATTCAGGTTAAATCAGTAAAATGTACTCGTACTTGGATTCGAGTACAGCACAAATGTACTCGTACAGTACTTGGACTCGAGTTCAGCTATAAAACGGAGTACTTGTACTTGTACTTGGATTCGTGATACCGTAATGTAATCGTACTTGAACTCGAGTACAGAAAAATGTACTGGAACCCAAGCCTGCCCTGTGGGTGTAGTAATGTACTGATATTTGTTTGATATTTGGCATCATCCATTGTACTTGGCATGTACTAGCTCCTGTCTTTCGTCTGTCCTTCCCACACCCTCCATCATTTATTAAATTCTTGGCCATATTCTTACATTGCTCTTTCCCTCTTCATTTTTTTAATGGCTTCTTTCTTCATCCACTCCTACTTTCCTCTTCTTCTGTCCTATTTTTACATATGTTGCAAGGAATTTGTGTTGCCAGTGATTTCATGAAATCCATAGTGAATTCGTGAAATGTTTAAACGGTTAGGCTGATTTAGGCTGTGGTTAGGTTAGGCTGGGGTAATCTAGGTAAAGTCTAGGTTATGTTAGGATAAGTCAGCCAGGTCAGGTTAGATTATTTTATTTGAATGCTAAGTTATGTTAAGCGTTCACCTAAATTAGTCTAACCTAATCTGCCCTAACTAACCTAGCCTAACCTAACCTAAACTTAGCCTAGATTATCCCAGCCTAACCTAATCACAGCCTATATTAACCTAACCTAAATTAACTCATCCCAGTTTAAACTCAATTCACGAATTCATTAGGCATTTCATGATATCGTTGGTTACATAAATTCCCTGTAACAGACATGTATATAATCGTACGACTCTCTCTTGAATAAAATAATTTGGCGTCAAGTGGAACGGAATACTAGAGTTGTTCCGACAGTGAATGTATTAATGAAGACAATATCATCTCCTTTAGTCTGTAATGGTTCTGGCTTATTTGAGCAAAATCCTTTGGCGTTAGCTGGAATTAACACTTAAATTGTCTCTGCCATGAGAGGATGACATTTGCATCTGTCTTCTGTCTTCCTTACTGTGCTCTACATTTATTGTATTTCTTCGGTCCGGTCTTTTCTTCCTTATTCATCCACTCCCACCTTCCACTCTTCCTACTACTAGCTATTCCTTTTCCTACCATTTATTTCTTCTTCATCCACGCCTGTCTTCCTCTCTTCTCCTCCTTCTTCCTGTCCATGTATTTGTTCCTTCTTCGTATACCTTTTTTTGACTACCCTTCCATTACCTTGTATTCTTTCTTCTTCAGCCACTCCAACCTATGTCTATTTACTGTTTTCTTTCCATTTCTTCATTCTGTATCCATCATTATCTCCGTGTCTTCCTCCTCCTTCCTGTTCCTTCCATCCTTCCTCCATATTCCCCTCCTCCAACACCACTTTTGCCATCCTATCACAGGCTTTATGACGTCATGATCTTATATTTTCTGCCTCAGTGTGCCACCACCTGCTCTGCCACGCCCGCCACCCACTTAATCCACGCTTTGTCTCACACGGACTTCATATTAATGGGTTTCTGTGTCAAGCGTATCTGTAGCGCACAAATATTTTTCGATTAACGCTCAAATTACAAATAAAAACTAAATCATAAACTAGTGCTTCCAGATTAACTGCCTACAATTAAGTGTATTAACTTGTCTACTGAATACAGATCTAGTCGTATTCGTCAGTATACTATCTATCTATCTATCTATCTATTGCCAGACGCCATTATCCCGTAAAGGGTGGCCATTTGACCTTGAGTTATTTGTTTTACGGGGAGGGGCACTAACCCTCCACCAACACGCTTGCTGACACGTAGGGAGCACGTATGGTTTGGTGATATGGTTACCACCCAGCGTTGTAAATGGTTTCTTGTCTTACAGGAAACCATTTGGCTTGTCACTCAGTGTAAAGCCACCTGTAAAGGAAAGAAAAGCAATAAGAAGTGACAGGAAAGATGGGAGAAATAGGAAGAGAGGAAGGCAGGCACAGATAAAGAAGTATACTGCAACGTTAAAAAGTTCATTGCGACAAACATTTTTTTTTATATTTACATTTTTCCCTCGTCTTTAACAAAATATGCATATGTGTCTATTTCTTATACTAGCGGGTGTGTTGATATACCTGTCAAGGGAAAGTGGCCTGGCTAGATGAGCAATATAAATTAGTATAGATTGGTTACACTGCCGGTGTTAATACCTTGGATTTGTTATCGCTATAGACTGATTATATTTCCGGTGGTATTACTCTTTGGTATTATTATAGACCGATTTATATACCGGTGATAAGACTCGGGATTATTTTACCGGTGTCAGTGCTGGGGATTATTCTCTGCCCGCATCAAAAGGCTGTTGCAAAATATGTTACTATCAAAGACTCGCCTGAAGGTAAAGCTAAAACATTACTGAAACTGACCAATATATCTACCACGTTTCCCCTACCTAAACCTTATAAAACATAAACATTGGTAAAAAGTTATACAAAAACCTGGTGTGTGTGTGTGTGTGTGTGTGTGTGTGTGTGTGTGTGTGTGTGTGTGTGTGTGTGTGTGTGTGTGTGTGTGTGTGTGTGTGTAAGAGAGAGAGAGAATGAGAGGAGCGGGGTCTTGTGAAACACTATATGAACATTTCCAGGTGTAAAAAATCCAGAATATAATTAAGTTTACTTGAACGAAAAATATGACAATCATAAACTTCATCCCCTTTTCACCAACCCTTTCAATATCCAAAGACATTTTCTTGAATATAAACTCGATCAAAAATGTACCCAGCAGATGTGGGAAGGATTTCGATTTGCTGTAGTGTTTACGGTTTAATTTAGGTAGTCTTAACCAGGGAGATTTTTTCTATAGTTAATTCACGACAACTTGGCCCAAATATCCATCCTTTTTGCGGCTTATTTCACGTCCCTCAGTTGCAGAAAAAGGCAGTACTGTGGCTTGGCATCCTTACCTTGGCGTTTCTTCGTGACTAGCATTATATTCAAGCGTTTCATTTCTCGTTGCAGCTCGGCATTCAGGATGGAGAGGTGGCAATTCTAGATCGTCAGAGTAAGAAGGGTGTAGGGTGTAGCGACCATGGCAGGATAATAACATACAGGTGGACTGGAGAGGTTAAGGTGTATTGTGCATAACATATCGCTTAGGAAGAGGTGATAACAGGACCCCGACGCTGACGGGAATATGGCACACACACACACACACACACACACACGAGAAGGTTGTATTACCAGTCAACAAGTCAATGTTCCCTAGGCGGATGGAAGCCTGATGATAGGGACAGCTGGGGCTCCGTTCCAACAGCACTCAGGATGCAACTCCTGCTGGTCTTCCGCTGCTGACTTGTTTCTCTGACTCAGTAGTATGGAGAGAAGGCCAGCATACTTCACTGAACATATTCTTCTAGACACAAAAGTACATGCATATTACACGATACTTTGTCCTTCGGAAATAAATGGGTGTACTGTAGTTGCTTGGTGTTGGTGTGTCCAGGGAAGCAGATGCAACATTTTCCCATCCGTGGCCCCTGTTCTGGTGACGATCAGTCCACGTGTCCTGCATCATTGCCTGACTCACCTCTCCCCCTCAAGGCTTCACCTTTCATCACCGAGAGTCACGTGACTTTCTCCGCTGACACCAACCTGTATTTTGTATCCTGCTGCTTCTCCTATACTCATTTTAAACCCAGAGGAGGGTGTAGAGGTTGTAAACAATCCCAGTTAACCCCCTTTTAAACCTGATATATATTTACATTTTATTGCCAACGTCAAACAGATTTATTCTGCTTTAATATATTGTCCTCATACGCAGCGGTTAAACTCAGTGTGTCCAGGCATCTCGAAGTGGATGGGGCTTTATTTTGTTTCATTTAAATTTCTGTGGAAAGGAAAGTTTTGCAGGCTTCAGCTTCAACCTTTCTTTCATCAGTGCACAAACTCACACACACACACACACACAATACGAAACAGGATACGGCGTTCAGTAGCTCCATGCATATTTTTCTTCAGTGAATAATATTTTCTTGAATTAATAGCCAACCCATGTGTACGGAATCCAGGAGAAAATGGAAGGGAAGGAGTCGGCAAAAAGGTGAGAGGGATAATTGAGAAGAAGGGTCGGTATGAGGATGATAAACAGAGTAGAGGGACAGGGAAGAGCAGGGAGGATGAGAGACGAGGCGAGGGTGAGGGAGAGGGGAATGTAGGGTGAGAGGGAAGGAGAAAGTAACGAGGAGTGTGATGGAAGGAGGAGAGGTGGAAAGGAGGGTGAGAGGGAGAGTCAGCAGGGAAAAGAGGGTGAAAATGAAAACAGGAGAAAAAGCGAGAAAACGAAGGAATGTTGAAAGCGTAGGAGGGGGCGAGAGTGAGTGAATGAGGGGGAGGACGGAAGGGTTAAGGGAGGGAATGTAGAGTGGGAGGAGAGGAGGGTATAGGAAGAAGAGAAAATGATTTGAGAGAGAAAAAAGTGAGAGAGACATTGAGGCGAGAGTGCTAGGGAGGGTGAGAGGAAATAAGGGGCATAATAGAGGAGAAAGAGGTGAGGGAAAGTTGTGTTAGGGGAGGGAGAGGGAGAGGGGGAGAGATAATAGGAGAAACTAGGATGAAAGACCAAAATAAAATCACCTTATAATTATACACATGCAAACCCCAATATATACCCAGCAAGCCTCCTCCCTGTCTCACCTGCCAAGCCCCTCTCTCGATTCCCAGGTCAGCAGTAAATCACAAATATATATACAGAGCAAGTCACCTGCTTTATTCGCTCTAAGCCCAAGCCAGCAGTAAACGGTGTCTTTATACTGCACGACCACGACCCCTGCGTTGTGGAGGGGAGAGGGTGAGAGGAGAGAGAAGAGTGATGGGGTGGTGGATGTATGGGGTGAGGGGAGGCGTTTGTTTAACACGACGTTAGAGAGAGAGAGAGAGAGAATGAAAGAAAGAATGAGAGAGAGAGAGAGAGAGAGAGAGATGCTATGTTTTTGCGTGATGTATCTGACTTATGTATCCACCAACACGAAAATTTCTATTGTTCCTTAAATTTCAGTAAATTCTACCCAGATTAAAGTTATCAAGTTCATATACTGGTATGTTTATTGAGATATTTCTTGTATACCGGTATTTGTGCACCATATCTGACCCATGTATGAGGGAAATCGTCACTGAACTTATTTCTCTTATTCCCTATACAAAATTGTGGAAATAATTCATTGACTTTATTGACCTTGATCTAGCTTTGATGTCAGTGTATTTTTGATCGACATTTATGCCTAGTGCCAAAGAAGGTCCATTTGATTCTTCGTTCTGTTTTTCCAGTGTTATTAAATACATCTTGAACAGCAGTATTTCCAAGCCCCTTTCTTATTACAACCATCTCTCTGATTGCCTATATGGGTGCTGTCGGACGCACTCCAATGGCTGTCATTTATCAGCAATTTTTTTTTCTTGGTCGTCCATCCTGCCTTGTCAGACTGTGCTTCGCTACGGACAGTCACTTGTCTTCTGCCGATGTCAACACTAGTTTTCTTTAGCGTTTTGGCCAACTGGTTTCATGTTATCAATGTTTTTCTGAGCTGCGTATGTAATTCTTTCTACTCCCACGCTGATGATTCTACCATTGTCTCTTCCACTCGCATCTCGCAGCGCTCGTCTTTATAGCCACCAGGGGCAGCAATAGCTCACCTAACTTGTTATTTATAATTCTTGTGTGTGTGTGTGTGTGTGTGTGTGTGGGTGTGAGAGAGAGAGAGAGAGAGAGAGAGAGAGAGAGAGAGAGATCACCTTCAGACAGGATGCGTAGAGTCAAACACCCGTTGTCTTGAAACTGAGGGCAAGGGTTACCCTTCCTGCACCTCGCTGGAACTGGCAGCTCACACCTTCAACTTAAGTGGTAAACTTGAAAGCGTGAGAGCGCAGTTAGGTGCCGCAAACAGTTGGTAACACCGATTAATTTATAAATTTAAAATCTAATGAAAAAAGACATGTATGACAGTTTCTAAAATTCACATACCGTATAATTTCGTTAGTAGTTCTTACCTCATTTATCATTAAAGACTATACCCTGTTTGATTGACCTGTGCGGCTGAGATGTATGGGGCGGGTAGGGCTGTTTGTTTCGAGGCTCCTGATTGGCCGCCGATGATGTAAATCTACAGCTCTTCTTATTTTGGCACATAAATATTTAAATTGCTTGCAATATAAACTGCCTCTTTAAATATAGAATGATTACCGAAGCTAAAGAGGTCAAAATTAGCTTGAAAAGTTTACCGTTATACAAGAAAATTAAAGTTGATTACAAAGTTTTATAAAGTGTCGTTTCAAGTAAATTATCCACCCACGGCGTACACTCACGTCCGCATGTTGCACTACATCCACCCACGGTGTACACCTACGTCTGCATGTTGCACTACATCCATCCACGGTGTACACCTACGTCTGCATGTTGCACTACATCCACCCACGGTGTACACCTACGTCCGCATGTTGTACTACATCCACCCACGGTGTACACCTACGTCTGCATGTTGCACTACATCCACCCACGGTGTACACCTACGTCCGCATGTTGTCTGTATTTACTTTTCACCTTTGTCTTCGTCTCGTTGTAAATTAACCATCTCCGGAGAACCGAAGTTTTTTAACACGATAAAAATATTAAATGCTTATTTTTTTTTCTTTACACGATGTTTTTATCATTAAATTAAACTTCTCATCACACACACCATAGGGTCCTACAAATTCTACATAGTTTTCTCTGCATAAGGCTACTATGTTGTGACGAAGGGGCATGCGAAGGGGTGCTATGAGACTCCCCGTGGATTCCAGTACGAGTACTTTGCTGCAGTAATCCTTTCCCGTTCGCCGAGGAACGCTCTCCCTCTCGTGCGTTAAGATGACCAAATGCTACAGATAGTGCAAGGTGAATGCCTGCCCACAGTGTAAGACTACGGCCCAAAGGATTTTCATCTCATCTCCCTTCTTCTCACAAATCCTTTCCGCTTCTTTCTCTTTGCCGTAATGTTACCTTATTATTATTATCGTTTTACATATAATAGCAAAAGCAAAAGATGGTTTCACGATTCCTCAGTAAGTGGCCTGGTACACAGAGACCTGCTGGCCAGTGACCGAGAAATCCACATCCCTCTCGTCATCAGGACAAAATAACAAAATAGCTGACACGCTGCGATCCTCTCGTCTGGCCGCGGAAAGTGCTGTGGAGATCAGACCAATTTTTCGCGTCTCAGATCCTTATCGAAAACATTTATTTCTCAGATACCGATAAGACCGCCATTGACGAAGGTGGAGGAAAGTTACACGAGAGAAAAGTGAGAGGAGGAGGAGTGAGGAGGATGAAGGACAGCAAAAGAAATAGAGAAAGAGAGGGTCATGAAAGACGAATGGAAGATAGACCTATTATGAGACGGAGATAGAGAAGTGACCAGGAAAAACCGGGAATAAGTGTGTCAGGGAGAGACTGGCACAGCGATTATTACGCAGAGAGAGAGAGAGAGAGAGAGAGAGAGAGAGAGAAAGAAGGAACAAGAATATATCCCAGAAGTGAATGTAAAAGAAAAACTGTCGTAAGGAAAACGTGCTTATAAAGGTATTGTGTGTGTGTGTGTGTGTGTGTGTGTGTGTGTGTGTGTGTGTGTGTGTGTGTGTGTGTGTGTGTGTGTGTGTGTGTGTGTGTGTGTGTGTGTGTGTGTGTGTGTGTGTGTGCGTGCGTGCGTGTGCGCGTGCGTGTGCGCGCGCGCGCGCACACGCGCGCTTAATGAGGTATTCAGAGAGAGTAAAGGAAGAATTAGAGGGGAGACAAGCTTCAGATAATGCGTGTAAGTAACCCATTCCATCGGCAGTAAAGAAAGTTATTGATGTTAATGGACTCATCGTCTATTTTCCTTACCAGAATATTTTCATCGTACACAGAGACTATGAAGGGTATGCATGAAGGTGTTTTGGTGCCGACTGTTACGTATGATTGTACCTTGTGTTTTAAAGTGGAATTGGGTCAGTTAAGGAGAATGTGTGGATTATGTGGATTGGATAAGATGAAAAATAATGAAGCGAAAACAAATATTCGGGAGAGACCAGTGCTAAGGAGTAAGGCAGTGAGCATAGAGGCAAAAAAATTGTTGAAGACTGTAGTGTGATCCCCACTCTTCTGGCCCCCTCACACGATCTGTGGGCAAGTGTGGTGACTCAGCATGGGAGCGGAGAATGCGAGGAAAATGATCGTGTAGACGTGCGGAACTGAAGCACCATCCTTGCTCGAGCAGGTTCGTCAACGACACAAAACTCCAGCTGAGCCACGCTCTTCGGCACCATGCTTGGCCACCACACTTGCCCACTGATCGTGTGACAGGGCCTTTACGCTTGGAAGTGAAGCTTGAGCTTTGTTGGAAGGACACAAGTTAAGAGGGAGAGGAGTGGAAATGAATTATTTGAGACGAGCATGTGAGGTTGTGAGGAGAGATAGATGGACACATGAGAAAGTAAAGGATCATTGTAGTATTGAGTGGATGTGCTGGAGATCATTTAGAAGTGTCTTAGACATGGCTTTGTCATGTGAAGAGAATGGAGAATGAGATATTTACTGGGAAGAGAGTGCTTGTGAGATGGAGGGGGAAAGGGGAAAGGGGAGTCCGAGGATGAGATGGAATGATGGGGTGGAGAGTGAGAGGGATGTGAGTTGAAGAGAGGGCAGCCTGATGGCGGACAACATGGTGACATGGACGTGATTTGTTTGTCATCACCTTGGCGTCTGGCTGTGGATAGTTTAAGATGCAGAGGAAGGAATTCAGTTGGTCGAATAGTAGAAGAGAGTGTACTTTGATGGTATGGTCACTCAGAGGCTGGATATGAAGGCGATGGTAAAAAGGGTACATGTGAGTGACTGTGAATGTGAGTGGAGGCGTGGTAGGCCAAGAATATAGTTGCATATGGTGATTGAAGTGAGGGAATGAGGTGTGGCATTTGAGAAAGCTGAGGAACTGACGAATGATTGAAATGAATGGATGAATTGCGTTTGCCAAAGCACTTAACAAAGAATGCCTAATTCCTTCCTTTAATTTTGTAGGTTATGGCATGATTGTCCCATAGATGGAGGGGACGCGTACCTAAAACGGAAAAATGTAAGATACTGATAAGTGCTGAAAGTTTTTAGTTGTGAAGTAAACCAAAATTTTAAAGGCTTAGATATATAAGTATAGGCCAGTTCATGGTTCTGTCACGAAATTTTGTGTTAAGGGATTCGTTTGTTTCGATCCTACTATACACATCGCCTATGAGGGAAATGGTGATGGTGATGATGATATGATAATAATGATGATGGTGATGATAGAAGCTGAAATGTGAAAGACAAGACCATTATCAACACACACACACACACACACACACACACACACACACACACACACACACACACACACACACACACACACACACACACACACACACACACACACACACACACACACACACACACACACACACACACACACACACACACACACACACACACACACACACACACACACACACACACACACACACACACACACACACACACACACACACACACACACACACACACACACACACACACACACACACACACACACACACACACACACACACACACACACACACACACACACACACACACACACACACACACACACACACACACACACACACACACACACACACACTTATCGATATGACATAATTAGAAGCTTGTCATATTATTCTGGCTCTTACTAAGCGACTTTATTCAGCACAAGAAAAACTAGTCTTTTCTGTTTTCTCCTTGGTACCTTCTAGCAATTTAACATAGCTCTAGAGGGACCTTTGGGATGTAAAGAGTTTAATGGAAATCGTCTCTTTATCTTTTCCATGCAAGAGGATTCCCGATTGTTAAATATAATCCTGGTGAGGGTGAACGGTTTAACAAGGCACTTCAGCAGAACCACAGTACCACACCACACCTGACTTGAGCTGAGTCCTGGACAACCACCACACCACACCACACCACACCATACCACACCACACCACACCACACCACACCACACCACACCACACCACACCACACCACACCACACCACACCACACCACACCACACCACACCACATCACATCACACCACACAACACCTGACGTGACCTGCGTCCTGGCCAACCACCACACCACACCACACCACACCAAACCACACATGACGTGACCTGCGTCCTGGCCAACCACCACACCACACCACACCTGATGTGAACCAGGTCCTGAGTAAGCACCACATGACACCAACCCACACCACACCTGACGTAAACTGAGTCCTGACCAACCACCACACCATATCTGATGTGATCTGAGTTCTGAGTAATCTACAGACCACACCACACTACACCACACCACACCACACCACACCACATCTCACCTCAACACACCTCACCTGACGTGAGCTGAGTCCTGGCCAAATACCACACCACACCTCACCACACCATACCTGACGTGACCTGCGTCCTGGCCAACCACCACACCACACCATACCACACAACACCATACCACATCACACCACACCACACCACACCTGATGAACTGGGTCGGAGAAAACTACCACACCACACCACATCATACCTCATTACTACTCCATGCACCACACATTACCATACCACACCACACCACACCACACCGCACCACACCACACCACACCTGATGAAGTGGGTCGGAGGCAACTATCACACCACACCACATCATACCACATTACCCCTCCATGCACCACACCACATTACAACACCACACCACACCACACCACACCTGATGAACTGGGTCGGAGGCAACTAACACACCACACCACATCATACCACATTACCACTCCATGCACCACACATTACCACACCACACCTGATGTCAGCTGTGTCTTGAGCAGCCACAGCATCACACATTATGGGCGCCTTGTCCCGAGCAGCCAGCACATCATAGTCATCTTAAAGTGGCCAGGTCATCGGCAGTGGTGTTAGTGGTGCGCACATTGCACCACAGCTCAGTGGGGCAATGTGTGTTTGATGTTGCACGTTTCTCCTACGACACACGTTCTCGTGAGTGAAATCTAAATCGCTTGACGTTATCTGGAATAGAATAATAGAGTTGTCACTACACAAAAGGTTAATAGTAATAGTATTAATACTGTTAAGTTTGTGACACACCCAGCTGAATACAATTGCCTGGTATTACATGGAAAAAATTATTAGAAAAGACGTGACCATAAGGCAGTGGTTTACAATCTGCGGGGCACGCCCCCCTAGGGGAGCGCGAAGGCTTGATAAAGTGGGTAATTATATTTGAAAACTATGAGTTATGATGGAATTCAGTAATGTCTATATATGGAGAAAATATTTCAGCTATGAAAAAGAAACCTAGTTATCTGTATATATAAACAATTTCAAAGATTAAGAATCTATGATATTTATTTACATGTGGCAACTATGCCAGTACAATACAGTGTTTGAGGAAGGGGGGCGCAGGGAACGTGTCATTCAGTGAGGGGGGCGAGAATTAGAAAAGGTTGGAAACCACTGCCTTAAGGGGTTAATAATGTGCTGTATTAGGTGAAGGGCGTGCAGTTGGTGTGGTGTGGTATATCGTGCCTTGGCGTGCCATGGCGTTGGGTGGTGTTTGGCGTGCCTTGTGTGTGACTTGCAGATGCCGTGGCGTGTAGCTGGCGTGCGTTGGCGTGGAGTGGTGTGTGACTTGCAAATGCTGTGAAATGCCGTGCCGTGGCGTGCAGTTGGCGTGCCCTGGCGTGGAGTGATGTGTGGCGTGCAGGTGTGATGTGTGTGGGTGATGTGTGGCAATTATGGTGATGGCTGAGAGGTAAGTGAAGGCTGGAGGCTTACTTCAACCATGTCATCACCACCTCACTAATTAACTTATACAGTATTGTTAAAATGAACTTGCGACACGTAGCTAGCAATGAGGTAATATCTTGTGACAGGTCATTTGCTTTGCTAATGTGTGTGACGAAACCTGTACCTAATAATGAAATGTTATCCTCCTGTGATAATGATTTTATATTATTAATGTAAGCTTAAAACATTTTTGCCGGATAAGGAACTAATATTTTTGTCGTGTGTTAATTCCTTTATATTTTTAATAATAAAAAATCTCATGGTTAAAATATGACAGTTTGTTGATAGACTAAAACCCGCCGCTGTTTAGTTACCAAACCACGGATCACAGTGGTAGGTGGTGGCCACCATCATCCACTGATCAAATCATAACTATTACAAAGTTACTTTGAAGTCTCATGTCAAAATTACCTGCAGTATCAGTTGCCTCCGACTCAGTGCCAAGAATGTCTGCACAGATTTGTACAGTGAAAAATAAAGCAGAACTGTATAATTAAACTCTGTGGTTTCTCCTTGCACACTACGAGATCTACTCAGAACAACCGAAAACTTTAATTACAATAATAACTGTTTAATGCGATAAATGATATTACTGTACTTCAGTCCATCAACCTAATCTAAGTCCAACTGAAATGTTTAGGAGGAGAGCATACAAGAAGATCCCGAATAGTGAATTATGTTGTTGTTGTTGGTTGTGGTGGTGGTGGTGAGTGTCAGAGTGGTGATGAATGTCACACGCTTCTCATATGACACCACCGTCCATTTACCCAGGTCTTATGGCACTGCATATATTATATTGCAGATTTATTAAGTCACGGACCTATTGCTGTTGAGGTTATTTGGTAAGATAACAAAGACGGAAACTGTCTATAAGCCATGATATTACACACAAAACCATGCCAGAACTAACCGTAAAATGGTGCTGAGCCTAAGTGGATAATTTTTTTTCTGTCAACTCCCATCGCTTTCGGATGATGACAACGACGAGGACGAAGACGACGACGAAGACAATGATAATAGTGACGACGATGACGATGACGCTAAACTCACGGCAGCAGTTGGGTAACCTGCAGACTTTATTGAATTTTACACACCCGGGCATCTGAAGGAACGAGGGGTGGGCAGGACACAGAGACAGACACGTTGCCAGGGGAGGGAAGAATGTGGCGGAAAATTTACTGCCATTTTCGTCCACTGCAATACGGGACTTACCATATGGAAATGTTCAGTTATATTTCTGCCCTGTGGCGTATCTGGTGTAAGTGAGGAAGGTAAGCAACAGTAGCGCGTTCATCTTACCCTACAACGTCAAGGCCTGATAATTGAAGCAAAGCTCTTTACTGATCATCATCATCATCATCATCATCATCCAATCCTACGTTGCCCCATGAGGAGCGTAGGAGCCCGGGGCTAAGTAAGTTGGTCCTGACATTTAAGATGAGAGTGACCAGCCTCACTCATCCCTGAGTGGCATTACATGAGCAATAAACCCCAACCATCCCTTGGATATAAACCTTCACCCGCTCAATCCGATTGGAGCGCCGTAATTACCCACTAAACCACCAGGCGCCATAATTTGGTTATATGGTTACCACCCAGAGTAGTAAATGGTTTCCTGGTGTACAGGAAACCATTTAGCTTGTCACTCAGTGTAGGGTCACCCACAGGCAGAAGGAAGAGGAAAGAATGAAGGAAAGAAAGACAGAAGAGGGAGTGTATGCAGCAAAGGTCTCTACTGAATAATACCTTTAGTCAGTAGTAATCTGTAGTGATTAACAAAAGGCCGCTTTGGTGTTGTATTTATTTTCTCTTGAGAGTTTTCTCCGCCATAGTTGAACCTCCGGCAAAACCACTGCTGTCATTAGGACGGATGAATAAATCAATCACACAGTTACCTTAGTACCGTCTATGACCATACCGAGAACCAGCTGAGACAACGCCGCACAACACAGTTCAGGTTTGGGGGAAACTATGTATGTATCTAGTATGACAAATATTCTCCACAGAATTAGACCAGAAGTTTGATGCTTATCACATGTACCCTCTAGACATCCTGGGAAGATGTTTGACAAAGATGGAATAAGACGTTTGGTTTTATGTCAAGCAGATGCCAAAAAAAAAAAAGAGTAGTTTTGAGAGTGAGGTAACCCAATGACTGATTTATTGATTAGCAATGGCTGTAACGCAATGATAGGTATGTATCGTATTTTGTTTTTGTATTTCTTAATAAACAGCTATGAAAAATGTGGGTTCATGATATAAAGAATATAAAGGTTATAATGACTGACACGTTAGTCAGTCACTTTTGCCTGTTCGGCGAGTGTTATTGATCAACATCTGGCGTCGTTTTATATCAGACGCCATCAGGCTGAAGCTGTGATGAAGGCAAACCCGCACCCGGCTGAATGCAGTGCCATGGGACAGGTTGGATCCCGGCTGAGGGCAGTGCCACGGGACAGTTTTGTGACACAGTCCCGGCTGAGTGCATTGCCTTAAGGTAGGCTGGCGGCGGGGGGCCCAGACTAAGGCAGTGCCATGGGGACAGGCTTGTGACGGAATCCCAGCTGAGGTCAATGTCACGAGACAGTTTTGTGACCATGTCCCGGCCGAGGGCAGTGCCTTGAGGCAGGCTTGTGACGGGGGCCACGGCTGAGGGCAGTGCCTTGAGGCAGGCTTGTGACGGGGGCCACGGCTGAGGGCAGTGCCTTGAGGCAGGCTGGTGACGGGGGCCACGGCTGAGGGCAGTGCCTTGAGGCAGGCTGGTGACGGGGGCCACGGCTGAGGGCAGTGCCTTGAGGCAGGCTTGTGACGGGGGCCACGGCTGAGGGCAGTGCCTTGAGGCAGGCTGGTGACGGGGGCCACGGCTGAGGGCAGTGCCTTGAGGCAGGCTTGTGACGGGGGCCACGGCTGAGGGCAGTGCCTTGAGGCAGGCTGGTGACGGGGGCCACGGCTGAGGGCAGTGCCTTGAGGCAGGCTTGTGACGGGGGCCACGGCTGAGGGCAGTGCCTTGAGGCAGGCTGGTGACGGGGGCCACGGCTGAGGGCAGTGCCTTGAGGCAGGCTTGTGACGGGGGCCACGGCTGAGGCAGTGGCACAATTACCGCCGAGCTGCCACAAAAGGCCAAATGAGCGGTGGTCGTGCTGAGGGCCAGGTCAGTTACAAGGCGGCCACTCGCGTCTGGAACAAAAGACCCAGTTAACGAAGCTGCCTCGCCCCCCATCACGCCAGTGGCCACACCAGCCTTCATACAACACAGTTACTCTGCGATTTGTATTCTCGTTTTTTACGCTCGTTTACGTTCATAACAGGAAGATAAGAAACACTGCAAAGGGAAATGACTCCAGCAGTAATTTCTCTCCTCCTAGCTTGTCGTCTGATATTACTGGAACACCCTGCACCCAAATGACTTTCACACCTGTATGAATGAGGTGTATTAATGAGGTCAGCAGCACACACTACAATATTTTGCCTTTGTCCTTCACCTGCCGTCTTGTACTATGTATAACAGGTACGTAGGAAACTCTATATTCATAGCAAGAGCTTGTACGTTTCTAGATTTAGAGTTATATGGTGCAGTGGTGAGTGTAATCGTGTGGTGTGTATATTATGGTCTCTCTCTCTCTCTCTCTCTCTCTCTCTCTCTCTCTCTCTCTCTCTCTCTCACACACACACACACACACACACACACACACACACACACACACACACACACACACACACACACACACACACACACACACACACACACACACACACACACACACACACACACACACACACACACACACACACACACACACACACACAGTTGATATTCGTCGTCCATCCAGATCGTTGGGTCGGACTGCGCCCCAATTACGCTGATGTAAAATGCACTTCCTTTCCCAGTCCAGCAAACCCTCACAAAATGCTGCTGCTGTGTGTGTAGTTCTGAGCCTGGAAGGGTCTGGAATTTCCTGATGTTAAACAAGTGCCGTAAATATCAGTGGTTTAAAGCCCTTCCAGACGAGGTTTCATATATAAGCTCTTCTTTCCTAACACCGAATGAGTAATATTTGAATATACCCAACATAACTCCTTCAGGTCGAGAGGCTTCTTCATTGGTGTGGTAGTACTGAGGGGAGGGACGGATGACTTTCTGCTGTTATGTCCCTCAGTGTATGTTTCCGGGGTATGTCTGTGTTACGCCTTTACCATAGACACATTGTGCATGTAAGATTATATATATAGCAAACGGTAGTCTGGATATTGTGGTATGACCCTGTTGTACATGGGGTGGGTGGGAAGGAGTAGCACTAGATCTCTGCAAACCAATACACTTGACCTTTACCATTGGCCAGTTATCTGTGTAAAGTAACAGGTGACTGGTTACTAAGACACGGCGTATGCACACGCTAGCAGGCTGGGGGAGGGTGGGAGCATCACGGTTGCTAAGACACGGCATATACACACACACACAAGATAGGTGGGTGGGGTGGGCACTGCCTGGCTACAAAGATAACGGCATATACACACTCAAGGAAGGTTGGGGAAGGGGGGGGGGACTGCTGGGTTAACACGTCATGTACACATTCACCCACAGGGAAGGTGGGAGGGTGAGAGGGCTGAACCTGTGTGAAGGAGACCAAGAATCTTCACAACTTGCATTGGTGCTTATTATGGGTCTATTGTGTATGTATGACATGCTGTGGTCGAGTTGCCGAGACATTGATTACAATATGTGAATGTATAGGTGGGTGGAACCTACTGTACAACCCTAAAAATCGACTGAATTAGTCTCTATCACAGGCCTGTTACGTGTGCAGGTAGCCAGGCCAAGTGTGGATCAGGTATTAAGATACGAAATAATGCAGAGGAGAGTGAAGGGGACGCAGAACCCTTAAAAGCAATAGGCCTAATCTTTACCATAGGAGAACTGTGTACAAAGTATCACAAACAAAGGTGTCCTGGTGACTGAGGCATCACGTCCACAGCAGCAGTGCATCCAGTACCAGGCCATCAAAGCCATCAAAGGGAAGTGGTTGGAAGATAACCCAGAGCTTGGATAGCAAGAAGGGACACGGGACTTACGTAGAGAGAAATGGAGGGAGGGAGGGATGATGAACATGTTGACCGTGCAGCTTGGCAATAATGAAGGGTGGGAGAACAGGAGAGGATGTGAATAGTCTAAGACCTTAATAACCAGGGGCTGGGGCGGAAGGAGAGGCAGTGTAGAGGTGGATATAGACAGCGGGAACGTGCTCACATCCTCAAAAAGTACACTTGCCAATATAAGTATCCAAAAAACTGGGTACCATGGCATTCTGAGTAAGCTTTAGTTACTTTCACATAAGCATTGGCCTAGCTGGTGTATCTGATTGAGTGTTGCATCTCTAAATTATTTAATAATAGTGTACGAAAATCATGTCACGTATGTATGATATTACCAACTCAAATCAGAGTGTGGTAGTTTTTATTTTCTTATTTTTCTATACGCATGACAATTTACACATCTCATTGGCTGCATCATATTGTAGAATCTTTAGAATATTTATTTATTCATTTATTTATTTATCTACTTTATTGCCGAGTGTACTTAAATGCTTTACCTTTTCACAACATGGACGTCATATGCTAACCTTAATTTTACCACCGCCTGAAAATATTCAACTTAGTAGGGATCTCGAGTCGTGAAGAGATTACTGAGGTCAATATTTAACTCTCTAGTTCCTAAAGTCTCCCATGAGTGGAGTAAAATTGCCTGGCAGTGCTAAGAATAAAGTAAAAATAAGTCGTAATATTCATGTAAAAATAACACTGTGAAGGAATACTAGCGCCACCAACTTGATCTCTGGGTATGGTGGTGTTCGGAATTCGTTCTGCAATAATAATATCTCCCCAGGAAATTTTGGCCCGTGTTTTCATTTACTGTGTTAGTTTTACCTGATATTCATGAAGATGTTCGTATTGTTGTGTCGATATTGTGTTGGGGAAGCAGGGAGTAGGCAGCCGAAAAATTACAAACAAATATTGGAGCCAGCAACATTGAAATGGAAAACTGGTTAGTCTAAGAAAGAGGTGGTTTTAATAAGATGTTTTTTTTTTTCATGTCTGCAGCGTACAAGAGGTTGCATTGGAGTGTTGGTATATCTGTTGCATGTTGTTGTATTTTGTGAAGGGTAGTTGTGATTAAAGAACCTCCAGCATTTGTTCCTTTTCAATAACAACATCTCTTCTCTGTAGGCTACACAACATACATTAATACGGTATATTCCCATACCTTGTTTTGACTGTTTTTAGTGTAGTACTTGGACTGGAACTACCTAGTACATGCCAGGCAGCCTTCTGTATTGTTTCCTTTCCGTATGTTTTTATGCCTTAACCACCTAAGTCTCATGCACCCTCTCATTCAGAGTCTTGTTCTCCAGTCGCTCCTTCTAACCACCGCACCTAAAAATGCTTCTCTTTCCGTCCCCCACCACGTCAGCCTCCACGCCACATGTATCACGCAGCCGTTCATTCGACCATCTCTCTCTCCATATCACGACACATGCATACCTTAGGTCACTTGGCCCATTGACCTTACTCTCCACCTGTGTCCCTCAAGTATCGTCCATCGATGACTACTTTACGTACGATGATGGATAAAGAATTATATATATATATATATATATATATATATATATATATATATATATATATATATATATATATATATATATATATATATATTCGTACACACTCACACTGTAATATTTTGCTGCACATATTAGTACCCTGGACAGTGTTCTTTGCTGTACCTTCTCACTCAGGTTCTCGTTCATGCTGCCATCCTTTTATACTTTGGCAACTCAGTATAGTCACGAGAACTCATTTTGAAACGAACCTTTTATGAGAGGAAACGTTTCACGTCGCTGTGCTGTAATAAAGTCCCTGCCAGACTCCTATGAGGCACAAACATAACAACCTCTCTCCCGATGCACCAGGTAACAGAAAAGAGAATGCAGGTGGTATGGTGGCAGGTGTGAAGACATCCCCGTGCTCACAGGGTTAATAGGAATTGTCGGCATTCCTTGCATAACTAATACAATACCTACTGTATATGCTTGAACAACCTTGTATTTCCACATTACGTATCCTAACATGACAGTCTGTTTCTGAGCCTCATCCAGACACCATCACTTTGTTGTCTGCACTAACTAAGATTCCACTTCCCACACATATTCAACCCCTTCATCCCTTGTACCTTATCTTTAGTTAGTTTTTGCCATCACTAGACGGTTTAACTCAGCTTAGGACAGTACTCAGATAGGAGGAGATAATCAAAGCCTAACCAGGTCCTCAAGTTCAAGCTGTCAGTCGTAAGCTGAGTAAATCATCTACTGTACTAACACCTGCAAAAATACACAATACGTTATCAGATACGAGGCTTAATAGCATTTCCTTCTTCATTCTTCTCTCTCCTCTTTCTTCTTGCACCTCGTTCTTCTCTCTTCTTTCTCCTTTCTTTCCTCTTTCTCTCTCCTCGTTCTTCTATCGTCTTTCTCCTCAGCCTCCAGTTCATCCTTTCTCTCTCCCAAGCAGCTTTTCCTGCCTTTCCTCTCTCCTTGTATTTTCAGTGCCATATTACTCCTAATTTGGCACTCCTCTGTTTTCTCTTCCCGGCAACTTTTTCCTTCCATTCTTCTTCTCCAAATTTCATCACTCTCCGTTTCATATTCTCTCTCTCTCTCTCTCTCTCTCTCTCTCTCTCTCTCTCTCTCTCTCTCTCTCTCTCTCTCTAGTTCTCAGTGTCTGTTTTCTGTATTGTATCATACATTTCTTTTTGTATGTCTTTTATTCACCCACCCCTTCCCTCAGATCTTCCTTCCCCACATCTTTATTGCCTCGTTTCCCCTTCTCTCTGTTCCCTTCCTTTCCCACCTTCCTTCCCCACAGATATCGTTTCCTCCATCCTGCAGCCTTCCTCACATCACTCACCCTAATCACATCATATTCTCTGCCTATTTCTCTCCACTCTTCCTTGCCCCACCGTTTTACCTTCTCGTATATACTATTCTTCTTTGCACATAGTTTCTCGCTTTCACACAATTTCTTTTTATTTGCGTAACATCTTCCCTTTTAAGATTTATTCTCATTTCACGAATAATCTGTTTTCCCACACAATTTTCTTTTACAACAACGTTTTCTTTTTCCCCCTCTTCTCTCCTCTTCGTTTTCTTTTTCACGTATATGTTCCTCTGGACATTATTTTTTTTCCCTTTCCCCAGGTAATTCCCGTCTAAGCTACACATATGTCCCTCGAAGTTCTTGTTGTCCTCAGGTGATTCCATATGATCCCACACAGGTGTCTCCTTTACCTACGTATCTTTTATCGCCTTCCAGCGGTGAAGGAAGCACTCACAGGTGTACACAGCTGAAAGCAATGGAAGAATACAAAAAGAAATGGCTGAGGAGAAATAGGAGGTAACTTGCTTGATAATGGAGAGAGGATGAGATGCTGGAGAAGTGGTGATGAGTGTTGAAGATGAGATGCCGGAGACGTGGTGATGAGTGTTGGTGATGAGATGCTGGAGAAGTGGTGATGAGTGTTGATGATGAGATGGTGCAGAAGTGGTGATGAGTGTTGAAAGAAAGCATAATACAGGATGTGCCAGAGTGGACTGCTAGAGGAGGAAGAGGCAGAGGTAGGCCGAGGGAAACCGGGTTGAGGACCATGAAAAGAGAAGCAGGAGAGGAGTGTTGGTGGGACCTGAAGGAGATGGCAAGAGACAAATATTGGTGGAGAGAGTTCATTGAGGCCCTATGCATCCCGTGGGGTGCCACAGGAAATGACTGATTGATTGATTGATTGATTGATTGTTGAAACATTCTCGCAACATCCACACTGAATGATCTCAAGGAATAAGATTTTTTTTTAGTGTGTCCGACTCTGGGCATAGGCTTCACAGGTCGTTGCCAAGGCCCAGTAGTCCTCCTACACCTCCACATGTCACCACTTCGGCGCTAACACCCACCGTCCATATTGAATACATGCTAGGGCTGTCTCATACAGGACTGGTGTATTGGTATTAGCGGGGGTATTTTTATGGCACTAACACCCACCGTCCATATTGAATACATGCTAGGGCTGTCTCATACAGGACTGGTGTATTGGTATTAGCGGGGGTATTTTTACATGTCGGTGTGTCTTCTGTTTGATCAGTGAAGTGTGCTTTAATGAAATTCAAATACTGAAACTGTTCCCTGCCCCAGCCGGGATTCAAACCTGGGTTCATTAGGTCTGCAGGCCACCTCTCTACCGATTCGGCCACCGCCTCCCCCTAAAGTAGGTAGGAATATGGACACCAATAACAGGCAGACACGTGTGTGTGTGTGTGTGAGAGAGAGAGAGAGAGAGAGAGAGAGAGAGTGTCCGTGCTTTCTTAATTCCTGCTGTGATGATTACATAACTATCTATCTATCTATTCCCAGACGCCTCAATCCCATACGGGGTGGCCACAAACAAATCGTTACCACGTCGCCCTGTCCCCCGCCATTTCACTGCCCTGCTCCCAACTCACACCCCTTTCTCTCATATACCTCTCCACCCCATCCCTCCATCTCATCCTCGGCCTCCCCCTCCCTCTCCCCCCCTCCACCTCACTCACATACACTCTCCTCGTCAGTCTCTAACCCTCCATCCTCTCCACATGTTTGTTCCACAGTCTACTTAGCCTCTATATTCAAAGCTTTCCATACATAAGAATATATTTGTAATGTTCACCTTTAGGAAAAATCATTTAAGTTGGGTCCTAATGTACTTTGACCCCAAATCCTTAAGTATATACTGGTTAAGGGAGATGAGGTGAGTTGGGGAGAGGGCAGTCAAATGGTGGGTGACAGAGCGACTTGGAGGCGTTTTGTCTGCTGCCATCCTTTGCAGAATTAGGGCGTCGGGCCATAGATAGATAGTTAAGGGAATGAACGTAAGCTTCCAAGCTGCCTGGCTGTGGCGGCCATCAGTGAAAAATACTCTCGTCAATAAAGAATTAAAGCCACAGATCAAAGGCAGGAAACTCTTGCACAACTATCTATCTATCTGTCTATTGCCAGACGCCATAATCCCGTAAGGGGTGGCCATTTGACTCTGAGTTAGTTGTTTTACGGGGAGGGGCACTAACCCTCCACCAACCCACTTGTTGACACGTAGGGAGCACGTATGGTTTGGTTATATGGTTACCACCCAGCGTTGTAAATGGTTTCTTGGCTTACAGGAAACCATTTGGCTTGTCACTCAATGTAAAGCCACCTGTAAAGGAAAGAAAAGCAATAAGAAGTGACAGGAAAGATGGGAGAAATAGGAAGAGAGGAGGACAGGCACAGAAAAAGAATGATAAAGGCTAAGGAAGAAGTAGGCAGCACTACATCAAGTGAGTGGATGATGATCGCCACCACCTACAACTTGTGGCTTAATTAATGGCTTTTTGAAGAAACTGCCTGGCTTCAACTTCCCACATCTTTTCTTTTAGTTTTCTTTCACACAGCCACACCAACGAATGTGTCAGGTGCAGGTGGATGGCGATTTTAGGCCAAATTTTATCATCTTGGTCCCAGAATAAAATAGTTTCTCATATTCCCCTGGAGAGTATTAAAAGTACATTGAGATGGCTTGGCCTTATTGAGAGAATGGTAAATGAGAGATTGACTAGGAGAGTATATGAGTGAGGTGGAGGGGTGAAGGGGGAGGCCGAAGATGTGATGGAGGGATGGGGTAAAGAGGTACTGTGTATGGGTGAAGGGGTGTGAGTTGGAGTGAGGGCAGTCTAAAGGTGAAGGACAGGGTGACATGGAGGCGATTTGTTTGTGTCCACCCCTCTTGGGATCAAAGCGTCTAGCCATAGATAGAGAAAGAAAGATAGACAGAGATAGGTAGAAACTGCTAGTGTGGCCGTGTGCAGTAGCTATAGCCTGAAAGTAGAGGTGTGAATAGAAATATAGTGAAGATATTCAGGAAAGGATGATATGATATAATGGTGTTGTGGGAGATGAAGATGAGAGGGAGTGAAGGCAATGAATGAAAGCTGTGACATGTATGAAGTCAGGTGTAAGTACGCGTGGATGAAGGAAACAACAAAGAATGCTGGAAAGAAATTATTTTGAATGAATTATCTCAGCGTGTATGCATGTCATGTTTTATTTTGCAATGGTAGATGTGGAGGAGATTTGTAGGCTTGGAACACATGCCAAAGATTTAATTTGTTCTTGATGGGTGATCTGAATGGAAGAGCGGGTACGAGTCGTGTGAATGATGTAATTGGTCGTTTTAATGTGCTAGAGGAAACACTAATGAATGTTGACTGAAAGACCAATGTCGGGAAGCAAAGTAGTGTATAAGTAATTCATCTTTTAAAAATAAATACGTAAATCAGTCCAGATGGTAAACACAGACACTGGAGGGAATGTTGACGGAAGCCTAACTGATTACGTTTTTCTTAATGTTACTTTTAGAGGCGATATTAAATTTAACTTCAGTACAGTACACACACACATAGTTAGCTACCCAGTGAGGCGATTGAAAATATGAGTACTTAGAAATGTAATAAAGTACTTCATAGCCATATCGAACGTGCACATTTAATCAAAGTCACTTAACAGTACCAGGCGTTCAACTTCTAAGAAAGACGACCGAGCCAGGCGATGGGTAATAAGGTAAAAGGTAAATTAGTAAAATTCTTGCATAATGTATCCTTACCCACGTAGTTAATGCTTCCACAATGACCTGTGTTGTTATTTGCTCACACACACACACACACACGGCATCGTCGGATGTGGACGTCTGTACCGGCGCTCCATACAAGCTCAACACGGCCAGAGGCATTACCTAAATAAGTATCTTTGAATGAGTCAAGCTCTGTACCAGGTTAGACTAAATGATTTTTCATTATTAAAAGGAAAAGAAATAATAAGTTTAAATAAGACTGGTTGAAACAACAAAGAACCACGATGCGTTGAGTCAGCTGGGTTTGTTTATACTACAGAAAGACCGGGAAAGCGTGCACACTGTAAGTACATACTCTGTTCATTTAGTATTACAAAATGGATACATACTTCAGTAAAACAAATTTGGAAAAGAAAAGGGATAAAAGTAAAAAGCAAAATGACGATTTCTACCAAGAACTGGTTGAAGTGGAGACTCACAATAGACTGGTTGAACGTGTACACAATCTAGAAATGGCTTTCAAAAATGAAATTGATGAAATAAAGAAGCAAATGCACTTACAAAAGGAAGAGATAGATAAACTGGGAAAGGAGGCCAATAAGAAAGACACAACCATCAGCAAACTAACAGTGGAATTGAATACCCTTAGGAAGAAAGTGAGTGAAATGGGAAGTACAGTATTTAATCACGAGAGTGTTATGGAAGAGTTAAAAAATGACACAGAGACAATTAGACAAGCAAGCAGTCTTATGGACCAGAGCAGTGATATTGAGGAGAAGATAACACAGGTGAATGAAGCTATGCAAAGCTACAAAAATGATGTAGAAATCACGTATGCTGAAATGGTGAAAGTAAAGAAAGACTTGGAAACAAGGGTGGAGGAAAAAAGCATTAAAAAGGAAGTGAAAAGAATAATCCAAAACAATCCAAAGTTAGTCAGAGATTCAGTAGAAATAAATAAATCAATAGTAATCACTGGTATAGAAGAGGAAGAAATTAAAAACAAAATCACTAGAGACAAAAAGGAGATGGCAAATGTAATGAACTTACTGAAAGAAGTATCAGAGGAAATCTGTAGTAAAGACATAGAGGAACACAAAAGGTTAGGGAAATACGAGAAAAGCAAGACAAGACCTCTAAAGGTGACTTTCCAGGGTGTAAACACTGTGGAAGAGATACTAAAAAATGCAAAGAATCTTATGGAAAAAGAGGAGTTCAAAAATGTATGGATAAAAAGATGCCTAACACAAGAGGAACTGGAATTACTGAAAGAGAAAAGGGAGGAAGCAAAAACAAAAAATGAGGGAAGATCAGAAGAGGACAAGAAGAAATTTTTTTACAAAGTAATGGGATTGCAGGTAAGAAAGTGGTACACAAACAGGATGGAAGAAAAAGGAGGAAGTTAGTAGAACCATGTCATGACAAGTATATAAACAAGATGATAAAGTTGATGTACTCAAATGTGGATGGAATGGTATCTAAATTACTAGAGATGAATGATTATGTCAGAGAAAATGAACCACAAATAATATGCCTAACTGAGACAAAATTAACACCAAGGATATCCAATGACATACTAAACTTAGAGGAATACAATATATGGAGAAGAGACAGAAATTTAAAAAAAGGAGGAGGAATTATAATATTAACTAAGAAAAATCTAAAAGTCAAGGAAATAAACCTAGATATACCATCACAAGTAGAACTGATTGCAGTAGAGATCAACACATCTGAAGGTAAAGTAATTGTAGCCAATTTGTATATGCCACCCAAATCAAACACATGGGAAAGAGACGAATATGAGGACCTGGCAGAGAGTACAATTCAGAGTATAAGATCCTTGCTACATAAAATGGAAGAGAAATCGGAAAGAATTATACTAACTGGGGATTTCAATACAAATATAAATTGGAATACTCTAGATATAAATAGCCAAGAAAGCTGCTGGGACCAAAAGCTCCTGGATCTCGTACAAGAGTTTTTCTTAACGCAACATGTGAGGGAAACCACTAGAAAAAAGAGGACTTGATGTACCTTCAGTGCTAGATCTAATATTTACTAGGCAAGAAAATGACATTGACAGTTTAATATATCACCCTCCACTCGGCAAAAGCGATCATGCAGTACTAAATTATAACTTCAGGATAGCATGTGACATAGTAAACAGCACTGACAGTTACAAAAAGAGACTAAACTATAAAAAGGGAAATTATCAAGACCTAAAGAAGTATTTCTTAGAAGTTGATTGGGAAAATGAGCTTAGAGGACAAGATTTAAATGCTGTATATAAAAATTTTTGTGAATTTTATGAAATAGGAGTCCAGAATTACATCCCACAGCACAAAGAAGCAGATAAGAAAATACAGAAATGGTTCAATACAGAATGTAAAAAATCTAAAGAAAGAAGAGATTTGTTGTGGAATAGATACAGAAGACACAATAGTGAAAGGGCATATAATAATTACAAACAGGCAAGAAACGACTATACAAGAATAAGGAGGGAAGCCCAAAAACAGTTTGAGGAGGATATAATAAATAAAAGTAGTGATCAACCAAAGCTGTTTTACAGCTATATCAGAAGCAAAACCAAAGTAAAAGATATAATACAATCCATCACGGACGAGGGAATCACTTATACACAAGAGAAAGATATTTGTGAAGCACTAAATAAGAATTTCCAATTAGTTTTTACAGAAGAAAAAATTTTGAGAGAGACTATGTGGAACACGCATGTCCACACATACTACCAGATATACAAATAGCAGAAAAAGTAATACAAGAGGAGTTAAGTAGACTAGACAGAGGAAAAGCAAGTGGTCCTGATGAAATTTCATGTTGGGTGTTACGAGAATGTGCAAATGAGTTAAGTAAACCATTATTTTTAATTTTCAAGAAATCTTTGAGTCAAGGGAAACTACCTGATATTTGGAAAAAAGCAAATATAGTCCCCTTATTCAAGAAAGGAAATAGACAAAATCCTCTCAACTACCGACCAGTATCACTGACTAGTGTTGTAAGCAAGGTATTAGAAAAACTTATAAGAAAAGCTTGGGTAAATCATTTAGAAAAACACAGTATGATAACAGAAAGACAGTTTGGTTTCAGAAAAGGAAAATCATGTGTTACTAATCTGTTGAGCTACTATGACAGAGTAACAAACACAATACAGGAAAGGGAAGGATGGGTGGACAGTATCTATTTAGATTTCAAGAAAGCTTTTGACACAGTACCACACCAAAGACTTTTATGGAAGCTGTACCATCAAGGAGGAATTCGAGGCAAACTGTTTTGTTGGATGCAAGACTTTCTCATAAAAAGAGAAATGAGGACAGTACTAAGAGGAAACTACTCATCATGGAAAGAAGTGACTAGTGGAGTACCACAGGGTTCGGTGCTGGCACCAATCATGTTTTTAGTGTACATAAATGATATAAACAGTAACACTGGAAATGAGAGCTATCTGAATATGTTTGCAGATGATGCAAAAATACAAAGGAGAATTACTGGCACAGACTCTTGTAGGGAGCTACAAGAAGAATTAAATAAACTTCATGAATGGAGTAGTACATGGCAAATGGAATTCAATGTGGACAAGTGTCATGTAATCAAGTTTGGTAAAAGTGGAAAAAGACCTGATTGGGATTATAAGTTAGGAAATAAAACCCTATACACATCAGAAGGAGAGAAAGACCTAGGTGTGATTATCAATAACAGACTATCTCCGGCTGACCACATCAGCGAGAAGGTACGGAACATGTATACACTGCTTGCAAATATGAGAATAGCATTCACATACATAAATGAAGACATGCTAAAAAGGATAATAACATCATTCATTAGACCAACCCTGGAATATGCATCAGTAGTCTGGAGTCCTCATCTCAAGAAGCATATAGACAAGATTGAAAAAGTTCAAAGGGCCGCTACAAGATGGATACCAAGCTTAAGGGACCTAAGCTATGAAGAAAGACTAAATAAACTGAATCTACCAACACTACAGGAGAGAAGGAAAAGAGGTGACATGATAATGCTATATAAGTGCATATCAGGAAAGGAGAAAATAGACATAAATGATTACTTAACATATGGAGAAGCATCAGCAAGAGGACACTGCAAAAAACTGCATGAGAAGAGAGGTGATAAAGACGTAAGGAAATTCAGTTTCCCAAACAGAGCAATTGATCAATGGAATGCACTACCGAATGAAATAGTGTGTGCCAAAACAATTCACAAATTTAAGGATATGTACGATAAATATGGTCTAAGACACGGGACAATACGAGCTTGACTCATTCCTGTAAAGATACAATTAGGTAAGAACAATTAGGTACAATTAGGTAAGAACACACACACACACACACACACACACACACACACACACACACACACTCAGAACAGGCAAATCTTTGAGTGTGACTTTCACTGACATGGAAATCTTAAAGAATGAATAGCCAATATCAACCTAGTTTAGGTCACTTTAGGCAGGATTTGGTTGGACTTGGTCATTTTTGGTTGGATTGTGTTCAGCCTAATTAGGTATAGACAGATTAGGTTAGACTGGGTTAGAATAAGTTTGTTTAGATATTGGTTGGTTGGGTTGTACTATGTTAGGTTAGGCATGGTTAAGTAGGGTTGGATTGGGTCAGATTAGGCTTGGCTGGGTTGGGTTAAGATAGGTATGGTCAGGATTAGTGAAACTGGGTGAGATTAGGTCTCTTAATATATAATTAGGCTGCGTTTGATTAGGTTTCGTTGTCAGGTTGAGCTGGAAAAATATGTTAGGTATGGGGAGGTTGAGAATATGTGAGATTATATATATAGATGGACTGGGCTAGGTAACACACACACACACACACACACACACACACTGCAATGGAGGAGGATGGAGTTGACACTGGAGAGGGAAGAGGTTGGCACTGGCACTGCCACAGTAAGAGGTTGGCACTGGCAGTGGCACTGCCACAGGAAGAGGTTGGCACTGGCACTGGCACAGGAAGAGGTCGGCACTTGTAGAGCAGGAGGATGACACTGGTAGGGAAAGAGGTTGGCACAAGAGGAAGAATGGGTTGGCAGTGTGGGAGGCAGTGGTTGCTGCTGTAGTGCAAGTAAGATACTGGAGGCGCCATCTACCAGGCTTAAAATCTGTGGCCCAGGAGGACGAGCCTGGCATTGAAAACACAAAAGTGCAAATATCTTGCAAAAGGTGCATTTTAGAGCAAAACTGAGCGACGGCGACGGCAGATTTTTCAATCTACCGCATTTTTACTGTTCTATCCCGTGAGCTAGGTCTCATCACCATACCTTCACAGGGAAATGGGTAAAAATGGGTCACTTTTTTAAATGTGGCATTTTAGAGTAAACCAAACGAAGTATTTTTCATAAAATGAGACATGTAATATATGTGGGTTTTATCAAAAAATGGTATGCAAGATTTTTCCTGTAAATACTGGGGTTCGATAGTTATAATAGGGAGAAAAAAAAAAAAGGCAAATAGATCTACGGGAGTTTCACTCCTGTGTTCAGAGAGTTTCAACCATCTGAGCACGTTTCTTCATGGATTTTGACTAGAAATCCGATATCGAACCCCGATGTTTACAGGAAAAATCTTGGATACCATTTTCAGATAAAACCCACATCTATTACCCGTTTCATTTAGGGCTAAATATCTCATTTGGTTTCCTCTAAAATGCGACATTTAAAAAAGTGACCCATTTATCCCCATTTCCCTGTGAAGGTATGGTGATGAGACCCAGCTCACGGGATAGAGCAGTAAAAAATGGGACAGGTTTATTAAACGGCTGTCACCGTCGCTCAGTTTTGCTCTAAAATTCACCGTTTTCGAGATATTTGCACTTCTGTGTTTTCAATGCTATGCAACTGGAGGCGCCATCAACCAGGCTTAAAATATGTGGCCCAGGAGGACGATTATTAACCCAATGAATCCTCGATCACATTTTTTATTTTATTCTTAATGTCTCAAGACGATTTTATTTAACATACTAAAGATCTGTGGCAGTGAAGGTTAACTAAGATATTATTCCTTTCGCAGGGGTGACGAACGGCCAGTAACAGGAGCAGCCAACAGAGAGCTATGTGGCATTTCTTTACTGCAGTGTGTCACCATATCCCGCCCCACACCACCACACATCCCCGCCAGTCCCTCTCTACTCACCAGTCTTCGAAACGACCTAACATTGTCTTTCCAAAGCCACGAAGTGTAGATGTTGATACAAATAAACGTGAAATACAATTATGTCTGA
Organism: Coenobita brevimanus; assembly: GCF_032717465.1. Classification (NCBI taxonomy): domain Eukaryota; kingdom Metazoa; phylum Arthropoda; class Malacostraca; order Decapoda; family Coenobitidae; genus Coenobita; species Coenobita brevimanus. The sequence goes on along the minus strand of NW_027644772.1, from coordinate 13,045 downwards.
GTTTCTCTCCTAACCTGAGCATGTCATCAAATAAATAACTGGTATCTTGTGTAATTACCCTTTTGAAATGTTAACAGGCTTAAATATTAGCCGTAAATAACAAGTTTACTTAGATAAGCATCCTGTGAAAATGCTCTGAGTACATATTGGGTGAACTGAGGCCACCAGAATTTAAGGACAAACCAAAGAAAAGCCAGCGAACTCAGGCATGACCAAAAGCACCCCACATGGCCTCCCTAGCATTGGAGTACTGGATATGTTGGTACTCCACTATCTGTGTTAGTCATGGAGGCTCTATACACAGTAGTACCCTTAAGACAAACTACTATATGAAAATCTGGTTGGAAAACTTTGAAAGCTTTGAAGTGCATTGACACCGAGAGCTGAAATAATGCTCAAAATGTCGTCTATTGCATGAAAAGGAATTGATCAAGTCAGACACTGCCCAGATGCCGTAACTCTACCCGACATTTCTAGCCTGAAGGTTCCATAATTTTCGTCAATGAAATCTGGAATGCTGATCTCTCAAACTACTACCACTACTACTACTACTACTACTACTACTACGACTACTACTAACAGTAAACTCCCAGCCCAAAAGCAGTCAAGATGGAGAGTTCCCAGCCCCTACATCACTTCAAAATCTCTTTACCTAAAATCTCGTGGCCAGTGACATGCAAGATTTTCGCATAATACTCTGTACATAGAACGAATAACATGCTAGTTTATGGAATACAAGAGTCTGCCACAACTCTCCATTTGGGGAAAATAATGGTTAATGGAAAAACGTAGACAGAGGCGAATGGGAGAAGGCTGTGGTATTAGACTGTTGGGGGTACTGTTGATATTTTCACTGCCTTTTTTCTCATATACAGAGTGAAACTAAAGCTTTATTAATCCTCAGATACGCACATCATTGTTAACTGACGTGATCTGGTACGAGTATGGCTGAAAACAAAATATGTAATCAGACAAGCGGCCAGAAAAAAAAAAATCGTTGCTTCTGCTACTAGTGGATGTTATTACAGTCAACCGAGAAAGCCCGATGAAGCTATGTGTTTGGCCAGGTTTATATATCTGTCTATCAGTCTGTCTGCCTGCCTGATCGCCTGCCTGTCTGCCTTTTCTGCCTCCCTGACTGCCTGCCTGTCTACCTTTGTCTGCCTGCCTGTCTGTTAACAAGATTATAGGAAAAAGTCAGCAGATTATCTTATTTCTTTATTTACATTTTGAATTTACCATTCTAAACAAACCCTTACGAACTCGGGAACGTTGTCGCTGGATCCAAGCAGGAAGAGTCAGCAGACAGTGACTAATTGTTCGCAGTTACCCATCCATTTTACTGCTTTCTCTGAATAGGAAGCCCACCCCGACTTAATCTGTTGCGTCACAAAAGGTGCGCGGGGAAGTCAAGCGAGCAGATCATCTCTGTCATTAGACTTTGAGTTAGGTTAGGATAAAGTAATTGTTTTTTAAACATTCAGTAAAAGGTCAGGGGTACAAGACAAGGATAAAGGTTCAGTCAGCCGTCATGTCCGGAGCGAGAGGCTCATCAATTTCGAAGCATTGTGATGAACAAGTAATAAACAGTAGCTCAGAGATAGACTCCGTGGAGAGAGTGCATCAGTACATCACGTCTACACGATTATTTGATTTTCTGTTATCATACTTCACAATCACAGGTGTTTAGTGATAAAGTGGACGGGCGTTTGAACCAGTTATGAGGTGGTAGTGTTGTTGGCGTCACTTATAAGCTGGTGGTTAGATTTTGCGGATATTCCCGCCATTGTCCTCCTGCCTGCGATCTGTCGCCTTGTTCCCACTGCACCCGCCAAAGGTATGCTGTTTGACTTTATTAATTCTGTACCTATTTTACTCTAACGTGGCCTAAAACTTCCATATCTCCAACTTGAATACTGAGTTGTAGCAATAGATTAATACTAGAAAATGTAAGTCACAAAAAAGTGCCATTGAAGAGGAGCCGTAGCGCTGCCCTTTTCTGCCAATGACCTATGTGAAGTAAGCGGCAAGAGGACGAAAATCTGGGTCAAGTTACCCTAAAAAAAAGTAGTATAATGCAGGATACTATGATATTCTAGGAAGTTGTGGACAGTTGAGAGTTGTTTGTGGTTTGCAATAAAGGGACAGGCAGAAAGAAAGACACACAGACAGAAGACAGACAGACGCAATGCAAGGAGACAGGAAAGGGGAGATTTAGCGTGGCGTTATTATTAGTGTAGCTGACTTCATAGCACATTATACTTGTGCCCTAACTTTAAAAGCATGTCTTCTCATATACAGCCGAGGTCCTTTGACGAGTAGTGAACTAACAGACAGACAGAAATACACACACACACATACACACACACACACACACACACACACACACACACACACACACACACACACACACACACACACACACACACACACACACACACACACACATCAAACCATACACCCCACCCCACCTACACACAACACATCCATTCACACACACACACACACACACACACACACACACACACACACACACACACACACACACACACACACACACACACACACACACTCACACACATACACACACACACACACACACACACACACACACACACTGCAACCACATCAAACCATACACCTCCCCCACCCCACCTACAAACAACACATCCACACACACACACACACACACACACACTAATTCTGTTATGGAGCTTAGTGGCAGGGAAATGTGTGTATGTCTGCGATGGTGTGGTGAGGTGGGAAGGTTGCCGTGGTAACACAGACTCCCTGCACCAGCCAAGCTAAGGCCAAGAGTATTGCCCACTGAGTCTCGCACTTTATATAAAACATCTCAGTACTCATATTTAATGCCAATATTGCTGTTTGTTCATCACAGTTTGGTAGAACATACTCGGACCTAATTTGTAAAAACGATCAATGAATATTAAAGTTTTCTGTGGCAAGAAATGAAGCGAAAAAGGTGTTTGGTGGTGGGGTGGAGTGGGTGTCTAGCGGTGCATTGTGGTGAGACACACATGCACTCACAGGCACATATTTACACACACACACACACACACACACACACACACACACACACACACACACACACACACACACACACACACAATACTCTCTAATGGAACTTGCTGGTGGGGAAATGTGTGTATGTAACTGTGGTGGTGTGGGAGGTTGCCATGGTAACACACAGGCACCTCCCAGAAGTCAGGCAAAGATTTCCTTTGCAATTTATTTTTGGATAGGGCTGGTAAAGAGAGCTGTATGATCATGAGAGTTAATAGAGACAGCATTAACACTCTCAGAGTAGTATGACTCACTCTCAGCTGAATGCTATCGCCAAGCAGTACCTGGAATAGAATACTAGAGTTTCCCCTACCATGAAAGGGTCCTGGTACCATCTAGTGGTTCTGAAAGTAGCTGGACAAGTTTTTCGTCTTGGTAGGCGTCGCTACTTGGCTGCTTTTGCTAGTGGCCGTATGACAGTGGAAGGACGAGGGTGTGTGTGTGTTGCTGTTGCATCATTGCCCTGAGGTAAGTGTTGGATATTTGCTGTTTTTAGCCATTAAGGTGACTACATTAGGACACAAGGATATCGCACTGACAGCCAGGAAGTATCATGGCCCAAAGAAATAATATCTATAAGGCTACTAGAGGTAATTCTGATGAGACAAGGGGGATGTTAGTGTGAGGGAGATGAGGAGGCCTTGTAGTCCAGGCTGCCGTTTTGTGGAAAATCGTCTGCTGTGGAAAAACAAATGAACGACGAGCATGGATGTGGGCAGGCGGACGTCATTCCACACTAATTGTTCACGTTATTTTGTAGGAATAAGGGAGATTTTGTCATGATTGGGAGGAACTAACATGTATTGTTATTCAGACCCTTCACAGTTAAACCAATGAATATGTAGCGTTTGTCTATAATACTGTCATTTAAAACAAGGAAGAATACGTCATGGAACAGTCTACCTCTACCCACCCGGCGATATCATTAAAATGATATATATTTACAAGACACTTGCCAGCCATTAGCAGTGCACACTTACTTTGTAATATTAAAGAAATACCGAAACAATGTTGTAAATCGTGTACAGTTGATATACTAGAAAACTTGGATGTGGATAAACTTCCTTGTCTCTTGGCTGGTTATTAATCAACATTTGCTGACTTATTAACTCTCTTAATCATTTAACGTCCTTACACTTGAATCATAATAGGTCTGACATCATTAATTATACCCTCTCTTCCAGTATTCACAGTATACCAAATTTTATGGTAGTTATACCAACAATACATCCTCTGTCATCCTGGTTACTAAACGAGACCGTGTGCAATAATAACGTCACAACCAGCGTGCAATTCACGGCAACTCTGCCTTGTACCGCCTCAATGTTGGTGTCTCAGCACCAGTGAAATAGCAATGTGAGTGTCGTCCTGTAGATTCTCGTGCCGATCAGACTGGTGGACTAGGTTTGCCTGCCCCCTTGTCCCTGTCCACCCAACAGTACAGTTTGGCACCTGAATGTAAACTGATAAGTGCGATTCAGATTTCAGAGGGACAGTGTGATGGAAAAAAAATATTGTATGTAAGTTATTTTGTCCTGAAGCACACACACACACACACACACACACACACACACACACACACACACACACGTACACACACACGTACACACATACACGTACGCGTATATTGTGGTGGTGTTCCTTCATTTTACCAAGGCCGAGATAGTCGTTATTTTGCAGCTTATTTCCGGTAGTTCAGTGAAAGAACTAGACAAACTTACAGCTCTACATCATTTCCATACCACTTCTTCGTGACTAGCACCATTCTAGTGTTAACCCCTTGTCATAACACAATTTAAGAAAGAGATTGCAATTTTACGCCAAGTTAGAGTAAACAGGGTATAGTAGTGATGCTGCAACACACGTATATTTGTCCTCTTGTTTACAGGTCAGTCCACACGCAGTCCTTAGGTCACGTGTTCCATAGAACAGGTAAGGCATTGACAGCCAGTGTAACTAAATGGCAGACCAGAGATGGAGTGACAGGATGAGGCACACAGAGAACAAGATAGAGATAATACTCGCAGATCCACCGAGCAGGGACGTAACAAGCTAACAACCAAAGGATCGGAGTGGAGACAGGTGAGAGGGGTCCTTATCCTGCAGTGGTGTGTCACAGGCTGATGATGATGGTGATGATAATGATGCTGATGATTATAATACAGCTACTACTGGCGATACCAGTGAGGATCTAACCTCTGTACGAACTAACAGAAATGGGATGAATATGATGATGATCATGATGATGATGATGATACTGATGATGATGACTGTGATGTTGAAACTCCTGTACCAGTTAACTAAGCTGGGATTATTGTGATGATGATGATGATTATGATGAAACTATATACTCTATGAAACAGCTGTGACGATGACAAATATGATGATGATGACAATGATGATGATGATGATGATGATGATGATGTGACTCCCGTACAAATTCTACAATTTGATTAGAAGGCAGTGATAAATATGATGATAAAGGTGATGACTCTGATATAACATCTGTTCTACATCTTTTACAGTGTTGGGATGACAGTAACATGCTGCTGACGATGATGATGATGATTAGGACGACGAGGAAGATGATGATGATGATTACGTCAACGAAGATGAAGACGACAACGACGATGATGACGACGACGACGATGATCTTCAAGTCACTGGCTGAGTCACATCCTCCTTTTCCTTTTCGTTTAACCTCAAATGTTTTGGTGACTGGGCATGTGTGTGTGTGTGTGTGTGTGTGTGTGTGTGTGTGTGTGTGTGTGTGTGTGTGTGTGTGTGTTGTATGTGTGTGTGTGCAGGTGGGTGTGTGTGTGTGTGTGTGTGTGTGTGTGTGTGTGTGTGTGTGTGTGTGTGTGTGTGTGTGTGCTTGCTTATGCTCGTGTATGTATATCTTGGTTGATGATACAATAGTTATTCAAATGGCAGAATTATTTCCACACATTCAATGTTTTATTTCAAGTGTAAATATTAGGCCAAGAATATAGGACCTTTTACCTATACAATTACGAGACACTTACGCAATATTCTGAAAAGCTTATTACATCCCATAGACCACAGCACAGGGTTCCATAAGTCACTGATCACCGTCTCTTTATGTATCGTTAGGAAGTGGATGAATATGAGTGAAGTAATACATATATTTTGGTCTTTATTTAAAGGTAGGAATTAACCTCACATATTCTTTTTAATTTCAAGGATACAACACATGATTTTCTACATTTTATCACAGTAGCTCTAGGACCGGCCCTGACCGTCTGCTTCTCACTAACCATTTTCGGATGAGAGGTGTTGTACTCATATAGGCTTTAGAGATTATAGTGAAGCCAAGTTACGTTCTACCAGTCCCACACATTAAGTCACACACCATCACCCTCTCACACCACACCATACCATACCACCCTCCCACACCGTATCACACCACACCATACCAGTCTCTCACACTACACGACACGAAATCACACTCCCACACCACACAAAATCACCTACCCACACCACACCACAAAAAATCATCCTCCCACAGCACACCACACATAACCACCTTCCCACACCACACCAAACCACAAAAAATCCTCCTCCCACACCACACCACACCACACCACACAAAATCACCCTCCCACACCACACCACACATAACCACCCTCCCACACCACACCACACCTCACCACACAACCCTCCCCACACCACAGCACACAACCCCCCACCACACCACAGCATACAACCCCCCCACCACACCACACCACACCACACCACACCACACCACACCACACCAAGGAGATTAACCTAAGGGGCCTGAAGCTCCCGCATCTAGTAATTCTGATATTGTTTCCAGGTAACTCCACACACACACACCTCAGGTCACGTCTTTCACAGAAGAGATAACAGAAGGACAGCGAGCGTAACTGAATGGCAAGCCAGAGATGGAGTGAGAAGAAGAGGTGCACAGAGAACAAGATGGAGAGATCATATGATGCAGATCTACCGAGCAAGGACGGAACAGACTAACAATCAATGGATCAGAGTGGAGAAAGGTGAGAGGGTCCTTATCATGCAGTGGTGTGTCACAGGCTGATGGTGATGATATTGATGGTGATAATGATGTTGATGCTGATGGTGGTGATGCTTTAACATCTCAACTTATGAGGTTACAGAATGCACAGTGAGGCTGCATAGTCAGGAAATGGAGAATATGAGTGCATTTAAGTATTTATGTAATGTGATGAATAAGGATGGAAGATCAGAGGATGAAGTGACTGAATGATACGTCAGGGGAAGGAGGGTTGCTTGTTCTCTAAAAAGCAGTGGTTAGGAAGAGGGAACTGAAGATGAAAGTATGAAAAAAGGGCGCTGCATGCTGTGATTCCCACTTTAAAGTATGGAAGTGAAGCTTGGATCTTGTTGGAAGGACACAAGTCAAGAGTGAGAGCAGTGGAAATGAGCTACTTGAGAGGAGCATGTGGAGTTTCATAGAGAGACAGACAGACAAATGGGCAGATGAAGGAGCGTTGTGATGCCGATGTGGATGAGACTGAAAGCGTTAAGAGAAACACTTCGAGATGGTTTGGCCATGTGGAGAAGATGGCGAATAAGAGAATGACTGAAAGAGTGCACATGAAAGCTTAGAGGGGGATGGGGAGACCGACGATGAGATGGAGGGAAAGAGTAGAAATATATGACTGGGATATTTAAGCTAAATGGTGGAGAACAGTACATCATAGAGGCGATTTGCTTGTGGCCACCCCTTACGGGATTAGGCTTCTGGCTATAGATAAACAGTCATAGATATAGATAGATAGATAGGTAATGATGATGATATGATAATGCTGCAGCTGCTGCTGCTGCTGCTGCTCATGATGATGATGATGATGATGATGAGGAGGAGGAGGAGGAGAGTGGTAAAGATAATGAGAATGAGGATGTAGATAATGATGATGGTGGTAATGAGGACGACAACTACGATGATGATGATGATTATGATGATGATGATGATACTGATGATTTTTGTCGGCAGGTGGAAGGACGAAACAGCAGGAACTCTACCATCGGTCCAAGCATCCACGATTCCACATCCACCCATCCGTCCATCCATCCATCCATCCATCCATCCATCCATCCATCCGTCCATCCATCCATCCATCCATCTCGCTTGATGTTAAAAGCTAAGTTGCGCTATTTAACTTAAGTAGTACCAATTGCTCCTTCATAAGCTTTCCAGCTGTCTGAACAGATCTGCAGTAGCTTTTAACTTCTAGAATAACTCGGTTCTGGTGCTCAGTTTGGTACTCTTTATTTTCATTTTATCAGAACTGGCGCGGCAAATTTTGGGAAAAGTCCCTCAAGTAACTCCTATTAAATTTTTACTAGGTTTCTAATGATGTCCATAGATCCGTTGTTGCTTTAACAGTTTCCTGTGGACAACACAGTCTTGGCGCTGTTCTCTGCCACAATCTGTTATACCATGTCACATAGTGTTCTCGCTCGCTTGTTCCAGGTACGCTCGCTCAGCTTGAACAATAAATCACTGAAGAAAAAGGTGGTATAAACCCCCCTAAGCCGCCACAGTATTATAACCCTCGGTATGCAGTTCGTGCCTCCCTGCGGCCTTGTAACTCTATGTACCCGGAAGCGCTTACAAAATAAACTCTCGAAATAATTTTCTCCTTTTCTAACTATACTCGTTTCACTTTAACTTGGCCTGAGTTGTTGTTGTTCTTGTTACATCTTAGGCTCCTCTGGATGTGAACCCAGTGTTATGTTTGAAGGATTGTCTGTGTTGTGGTGGTGTGAGTGCAGGAAGTGAGTGTGGGCAGTGTGCTGTGGTGTGGGGGTGCCACTTTTGCAGTATGAGCACAGGGGATTGTATGTGTGTTATATTTTGTGTTAGTATTGTAGCATGGGAAGGTTGGTGTACTCGTGTCTCTGGGTTCGGTAGTGTCTGAAGGGTGTAAGTGTCTGGTGGTGGCACATGAAGGATGCTGTTTGGAAAGAAAGTTTTGGATGACAAGGGTGACTATGTGTTTATGTGTGTGTTTGGCAGAAAGTTTTGGCTGGCTGGGGTGTTTTGTGAGTTTATGTATGTGTCTGGGAAGTGTAGCGCGTCGGGTGGAGGAGGGGACAGATGTTCCAAAGATAATCTGTGTAGTGTTGGGCGTTGTTCGATTTTGTTTGTGGAGAGTGATGATGCAACATAAGGTTACAAAGGTGGGACGGATCTTGAGCTGGGAAGTGATGAACTGTGTGCCTCTCATATTCACTTTGGTCTCTGACTGAAATTAGTTATGTTTCTTCTTTCTTGGTGTAGGCTGTCAGTACTTGTGGTCTTAGTGTCTTCTGCTATCAAGGTAAGATGTTTTCCTGTTCTTTAAAGCTCCTTCGTGTTTGTGTTGGATATGATTACGGCTCAGCTTGTGCGGCAGTGAATTCACGGTTGTTTTAATGTATAATACTTATAAGTGGAGGGGATGGAGTTGGGATGTATATGAGAGCGGGTGTGAATTAGGGGGAGTGATGCATAATGACGGGGGACAGGGTGGCATAGAGGCGACTTGTTTGTGGCCACCTCTTACGGGATTAAGTCGTCTGGCTATGGATAGATGGATAGACAGTGATAGCTTATTAGTTTCCCATACGGTTTGCCGAGTAGTAGCGATAGTTATCACTAGAATATGATGGTAGTCACGAATGAGTGCCGTGGAAAGGATGTTGGGCTGTAGTATTGGCTGTTTCTGATGCTGATCTTTGCGTGACATTCTCATATATGCTTTTAAAATGAAACTCTGTGTCAAGTTAAAGTGGAAAGGCGTGTATGTTTGTGTAGGAGGAAACGAGAGACAAGCTGAGGTATTCTGTGGCCTGTTTTCTTTGTGCTTCCTACAAGACACAATAATAGTTATGACGGGGCATTGATGGCAAGTTTGTGGGTCAGGCACACACTTCACGGCCTCTCATTATACAAGGTAGTCCATATATTACGCCACCCAGTTCTTGTGTGTTGCGGGCACGGCTCAGTGAACATTACCAGTGTCTATCCTGCATCATTATCTACTTCCCACAACCCTTCTTTTCAGGCTTAGCCCTTTGAGTAATATAGGCTTTAATTTAGGTCCATTGATTGCATGGTGGAGAATTCCCATAACTCTTTTTTGCTATGCTTAGCTGCTGTATATCATTGTATTGTATAATCTTTTATGTCCACTGATCACACGGCTAGGAGCAGTAATTTGGGTGAAGCGATCAGAATGTCTTAGCTCATCACAAAAGCCGTCCCCACAACACACAAGACTGCAGAGCGCAATATACTTATCAACTATATTAAGTCAAAGCCACAGTTAAAAAGGTAATGAAACAAGACAGGAAAATTTAAGTTTTCGTTATTAATACTTCAGTACAAAATACATTAACAGAGACAGCAAATATAAAATATGCGTGTCAAAAGTGCAGCATTTGTCCACAGAACATCCTGGACTTGCAAGGCAGATCACACCATCACCACCAGGCTTCTCTCGGCAGGTCAGGGCAGATCACCAGCAGCAGCAGCAAGTCATCTCACGGCTGGGGAAGACACGACACCCTGCCGCCGCCGCCTGCCACCACCACCACCACACCACCAGGCATCTCAGGAGTAGGGGAAGACACCACACCACCGTCAGGCTTCTCACGGCAGGGCAGACCAAACTTCAGCAGGGTATGACCAGTGTGGCAAGGAAGCAGCGTCAAGGCAGCAGACTCCAGCACGACCTGTGGACCAGATGTGTATTAGTTCAAATCAGTGTTAGCTTTAGTTATTTAATCTTCACACATCTATCTCTATCTATTGCCAGACCCCTCAATCCCGTTTGGGGTGGCCACAAACAAATCGCCTCCAAGTCGCCCTGTCCCCCGCCATTTCACTGCCCTGCTCCCCACGCACGTCCTCCTCTCTCATGAGTACCTCTCCACCCCATCCCTCCATCTCATCCTCGGCCTCCCCCTTCCCTTTTTCCTCCCCTCCCACCTCACTCACATACATTCTTCTTCTGTCAGTCTTTCACCCTCCATCCTCTCCACATGGCCAAACCACCTCAGTGTGTTCTCCTAACGCTTCCTCATCACATCCACATCCACACCACAACGCTCCTGTATATCCTCAGTCGCCACCCTGTCTCTCCATGAGACTCCACACAGGCTCCTCTTAAATAACTCATTTCCACTGCTTCCTCACTCTTGACTTGTGTCCTTCCAACAACGTCCAAGCTTCACTTGCATACGTTAGAGTTGGTATCACAAAACTGTCATGTAGTAACTTTTTCACTTCCATGCTCATCACTTCCCCTGTTTCTTATCACTGCTTTCAAAGAACCAATAGCAACCTTTCTTCCCTGCTGTACCCTTTTCAAGCACTTCCCACCCTCCAAACCTCCATCCTTACTCATCACACTACCCAAGTACTTAAACGTACTCACATTTTCTCCAATTCCTCACCATCCAACCTCGCTGTACATTCACTGACTTGCACCTCTCTCAAAGACCATCACTTTACTCTTCCCTACATTCATCTTTAGATTCCGTTTCTTACACACTCTCTCAAACTCATCCCACCAAGCCTTGCAGCTCCCCTTCGTCTTCACTCAACAACACAGTATCATCTCTGCAAACAACAGTACAGGGAGTTTCCAAACACTACCCTCTCTCACCAGGGGCACTCCAACATCCACTACCCCTACTCTTGTACCTCTTTTATAACCCCCATCCATGTGCACAGATTGAACAACCATGGGAGACATGACACATCCCTGTTTCAACCCAACCTTCAAAGCGAGGACTCATTAGACTGCTCAGATTCTGTTGGGAATGGCACACACAGTTAGAGAATTATATCACCAATATTTTATCCAAATTTCCCATACAGGGTGTTGCATGAAATGTTTGACAAACTTCAGAACGTTGTTCTTGGGACAATTTTGAGTTAAGAATTGCTGCATCAACCTGGGCTAATTTCTCGTCTATTATGCTCAGGTTCTGTAGGGAATGGCAGCAGATTAGAGACTGGTATCGCAAAATTTTATCCCCTGCCACCACCACCAGGCCGTTTATTTTTAAATCCCCTTGTAAAACTGTAGAGATATATCGGCAGGACAGTAAATAGTGATCCTACTGTGGTACTCTGGAATTTCAGAGAGAGAGATGATGATGCCACTGATTCATGGGGTTATCTTTAATTTAACAAGAAACACTTTACTTACCTCTATTCAGTTTGCACGAAAATTAATGTTTAAAAAGCCTGATAATATATTCACGAAATTTTCTTCTTAAAATTTAATAAGTAACATATTTAATTTGAAGTGTGACGTCACTGTTGCATTATGGGAGCAACGTTGAGACATGCTGGAGATGAGTGAAGATTTTATTCTTTACGGTGTTAGTCTACTTCTTATTATGGTAATTCTTATGCCCATGTGTTTATCAGTGTTTGCTGTCATTATCGAGAGGTGTAGTCGGCTGATGTAAGTTGTAATTATTAGCTATAAGGATGATATACGGCGGTGTGTATCTCCAGGTGACCAAGATGTCCCTTTAAACTCGAGTAAGCAGTGCTTACTTAAATCCCCCGATATTCACAATTCATCTGTTTAGGTTTTAAGGTCGAATGTGATCCTGTACATGGGCAGACATAGTAAGTTAATTGGCTGGAAAAAATGAGGGGATGTGTGTGTAAAAATCTGTAATGGGTAGTTTGTTTACATCGGGGGATATAAACTCCGCGAGTCCCTTTAACTCTTGCAATCCCGGTGATGCCCTTTTTCAGTTTATTCATAGTGCCAGAAGGCAATTTTATTCAACTTATGCAAAATCTCTGCTATTGCAGGAGTTCAGTGAGGCTGTGCCTAACCCCTAGCACTTCCAGAAGTCTATACAAAGCTAAATATAATCATGAGATGGGAAAAAAAAAAAATCCCTGCTCTGTGAGTTAAACTAG
>NW_027644771.1:0-4995 GCF_032717465.1 Coenobita brevimanus | reverse complement strand
TTTTTTTTTTTACTATAAATCACCTCCATTCATTGGGGAATTATATTGTGAAGATCAAAACCAACCTTCCTAATACAGTTCACCATTTGGAGTTGTAATGTCAATGTTAACACTAACCCTCATATTACAGTCCGCTGGCCCCAACCACGCCAACGGCTGTGGTTGCCACCATATACTATTACTGTTATTTCTTTATTTTATATTCATTGATACTACAGTGTAAATAAAGACATTAAACTATTGGAGTCGCTGGTCTATGCGACTCTCGACCACAGTAGCTTTGTAATCCACATCCGCCAGAGAGACAAGCCTGAGGGCTGATGATCTTGTGCCCCTGAGACATAGCAGTGCAGAACTCACAAGGAAGAATGACAGTTAACATCTCATCCAGGTCATAACAGAGCTCTGTGGTTGACATTTCTTCTCAGAAAGAACCACTGCCAGTCTGGAGTAGAATCTCACCGCCTCTGGAACAATCCCACCTGATGCTGTGAACACAAGGGGAGTGAATCGACCGTGGTCCACATGTTGGATCCTTTCCTCATAGTTTCTGTTTTTTTCTTGTTCAGTCCTTTTTTGTGGAGCTTCAAGAGACAGTTCACGGTGACTTGCTTCCATGGGATCAAATATCCTGATGTTGAAGAACACCCTCTGCCCACGTGTCCAGAAACCTCGAACACTGACATCCACTCTTGCATCACCTGATGTGTCTGCTGTTCTGTGGATGAATTGCTCGCTGTCCAGGGGTAGCAGACCTGGCTCAGTCGTAACATCATGGTATATTTCCTGCAGCATTTTGGCAGTGAGGTGGCATACTTCATTGTGTCGGATGCAAACAAAGCCTCTCTTCTTGCACACCATTGTATGGTTTGCATCCAAGACAGTGCCACAGGCACAGTGTTGAGGTAGGTTCTCTATTGGCCACCCGTATCTGAAGGCTATGGCATCAATAAATTCTTTTTTGTTGAAGTGGAAACCTTTTGCCTTGAGAGGAAGCGTTGTTAGCTAGTTCGATGCCCCAGCCTCCTGTGCAATTCCAACCCTTCTGCACTGGTCTGGTGTCAGATGTTCGGTTATGTGCTGCAGCTGGTCCTTTTGTCTTGCTTCGTGCTCCTTGCTTATCTGTGTCTTTATGTCTTCCTGCCTTTGGTGGTCGATTTCACTCGTCTCAACCTGGGTGCAAATCTTCTGTGACAAGGATTCGGTGAGCCTGAGTGAATTTCTGTGTTCGCAGCTTGCCACGGCTGCTGGATTTATAATGCTAAGCCCTCCCATCCCGGGTGGTAATGCTAGAAAGTCCCTCTATTCTGGTGTGGGGATGTGGCCATTGGTTAGAGATGGGAGGAATGAATCTCTGATAGCATCCTCCAGTGGTTGTAGCAACAACTCGATGTCTGGTATGGTCCTCATCACGAAGGTCCACTTGTGCTTTACACCACAGGTAAATGCGCTGTATGCTGCATGGGGTTCTGTTTTTGCATGGCTGGATAATACATGAATTTCTTCTACCCATGTCTCTACTTTATCACTCATATATTTGTCTTTGAATTCCTTTGTTCCAGTCACAGCACCTATATGACTCTGACCTTCCTTAGTCACTATCACGTTTGTGCCTCTAAAAGCCTCCTGTGCATGTTGATAGTAAGCTGGTTTCACGATCAAGATGGACTTCTTTGCATTTAGGGCAGTAACCTGTTTCAGGGCCATGATATGTTACAAGGTCCCACCATTTCCCCACATCCTCCACCTTGCCAGCATCTGTGAGATCATCTGCATAGGCTACCTGTTTTACATTGGTGGCCTCGTATTTGATATGTTGTTGCAGCACTGTCCTAGCCAGAGTGTACATAGCCATGGCAACAGGGGCCCCCCTGGGTAGTTCCTTCTGTGGATTGGATTACACCGACATCGTGAGCAGCTGTCTTACCCACACTGTAGAGGTCTGTTGGTTCTTTGTAGGTGTTTTCCACATATTGGGCAAATGTTGAGCATTTAACCTTGATGTTGTGCAGCATTGCCTCTCGGATGATGGAATTACATGCATTTGAGGCGTCAACTAATAATACTGCCTGACACTTCTCTTCCTCATATACTTTCCTCATGGAGTGAACTGCTGCCTCACCTCCTGCCTGCTGGCATGCACTCACTTGGAGGTTGCCAACTGCCTCCTGCACATCATCTTTCACCACCTCCATGATGCATTTTCCTATAATCCGACTTAAGACTTCACCCACCCCGAAGGGCCTGCATCCAGGATTCTTATCGAGGGGGATTAGTCTGCAAGCTGTCAGCGCTTCGATGTTATTGCACTGACTTGAAGCCAGCTTCCTCGCCAGTGAAGCAATGGTGTTACACAGGTCTGTTGCTGCCTCCACAAACTTAATGTTACTGAGGATTACTCACCAAGATTTTGCATCCAGGCCTGACGGCCATGCCCTTCCCTGTGTGCGCATTGCCTTCCTACACACCTTGTCTCCAGTCACCCTGTCATATATGATGGGATTGGCAGGAATGTAGTTCCTGTCAAGCTTTAACTGGGCACTTGCTTGTCAAGCAGTCGGGTGTTTTTCTTTTAGTGGTTGCACTGTCTCTTCCGTCAGGTCTTGTACTCTATTTGGTGATTCAGCTGACAGGGACCTTGTCACCATTGAGACCTTCCCCTGTCTCATCTTGCTGCCAAAGATTCTTGTCACATCATTGGTGCTCTGGTTTCTTCTGCCTTGGTTGTTTTTTCTCATCTGCAAGGCCCTTGCTTCCTCAAGTAGGTTGTCGATTTCACCTCTTTTCCATGTTTCAACCCGCCTTTGGATGGCCTTAATATTTTCTGCAATGCTAGCTCTTGGGCAGGTCTTGTTGAGAAAAAGATGTGGTATCAGTGCAAGGACCTTATTAAAGAATAAGGCAATGGGTTATTACTGTAATTGGCTATTAGGTAAGTGATTTCCTTGATCAGGTCAGTTGTAGCATTGCATTTGGAAGGCTCAAAAAGGTTACTTGACGACCATCCAACTATTTCACTATACGTGGTGTTCACCCAGGTTACTGCTTTTTCTTTGGATTTGCCCATCCATTATGTGGGATGACCCTCTCGCATAGACCTGTGAGGCTGTTCTGCTTCCTCATTGTTTGTGTCACTACCATTACGGGGATGTATAATACCTGGATGATTCCCTCTTTCATGCACTTTTCTATGGTGGTCTTCATCCTGAGTTTCATTTCTGTCATAAACTTCCTGATGTTCCTCACCCTCAACTTCACTACCTTTCACTCCCCATGGTGATTTAACCCACCCAACACTTCCACATCTCTTGTATCTTGGCGTCCATCCCTGTCCCTCGCTTCACCACGGGGTCTTTCGCCTCCATGCCATGCATGTCCAAGTGATCTTATATATTGTCAGTGACCGCCTCATTAATTTGTGCGTCACCAATCTATCGCCTGCCATGTTGGAAGCAGTCTATTGCTGCTTCTGGTGGGCTGTGATTCCCTAACACATTCATACAAAAAAGTTCCAGCCTACAGTATGTACATGGCGACCTGTTTGTTGTACAGTACATGAGCATCTGATAAACTTATGCTGCCTACTGGAGCACTGACAATACTGTGGCATGGCCATGGTGTTAATAAAGTTTTTATACTGTGGTACAGTATTAATAATAATAATTATGGCTACTTTTTGTAGTACTTTTAAATGAAAATTAAATATAATGTTACTAGAACTACTGTTTTACTATACGATTCCCGAGGCATCCCATTGACGTATGGGTACATTGCAATATTTTGTCACAGCTAGACCTGTCGACGTACTGGTACGTCGTGCAATTGCAAGGCTCATAATCTGCACAATTTTCAACTTTCGCGCGTGATTTTTGGTACGTATGCACGGGACACCTTCCTCTATTCCCCTACAAGATGCCAGACAGGGACAATGCCTTATCCCGCATGACCTCCCCCCCCCTGCATGCCATTGTCTCGACAATTCACCTGTTACCAGTGACCTGGCCAATAAAGACATTCAGGGCCAGAGTGATTCCCCAATCGATGACAATGTGGAGGACAAAGTTTACATAGAATTAGAGGTAGAAACAGTCAGAAATGATGATCAGCTAATGTCATTAAAATAAAAAACAGAATGTTGATGTGTTAGTGAGTGAAACAATGCTTATATTGCCTATATTACTGTTTGAAAACCAATATACCCTCGTACTAGATATAAATTCGTACCAAATAAATAAATACATACTGTTTATGAGTGGTGTGGAATAGTTACCCTCCCATAGAACCCGTTTTCATTAGAGCCAGCATGATAGAAAACCCAGTAAGGTAAGGAGGTACTGCTACCTGTATCGAGTATTTTAAACCTCAGGTGAGTAATTTCTCTATGAATTTTTGATGTTTCTCACCAAAAGTGGAGGTTTGAACCAAATTTTTTTTTTTTCCAAAATTGGTCGGGACTGGGGGGAGTCAGTGGTGGAAAATCAGTTGGAACGTGACGGGTTAAATTTAGATTTGACATATGTGGACAAATATGCTTATTTTACTTTATTTTTGCAATATTGTCAAGACGTTATGAAGCAATTTGATCGTTTTTCTCTAGTTTTCATATCAGTTAACATCTAATTGGTTTGACTTATAATAATAATCGACTGAACTATTACTGTTAGGTATTGAAAGTTTGAAATGAAGTAAAACAACGCTTGTTTGTTTAAGAGTTAAACAGGTGGCCAATGGGTCTGGTGCAATACTGTGGAGCCTTGTTTTATGGAACTGGGTCTTCAGGGGTTACGGTGTGCGGGTGAGAGTGGTGTGTGGCGTAGTGGCAGTGTGTGTGTGTGTGTGTGTGTGTGTGTGTGTGTGTGTGTGTGTGTGTGTGTGTGTTGTTTAGTGATATCGGGTCTTCAGATGTTATGGTATAGGGGTGAGAGTGGTGTGGTGTGTGGTGTTGGGACAGTGTGAGTGTATGTGTGTGTGTTGGTGTTGTGACAGGCTATGTGT
>NW_027644770.1:4160163-4163443 GCF_032717465.1 Coenobita brevimanus | reverse complement strand
CGTGAGTTTGCACTTAAGTTGGCATTTAAGTTGGCATTTTGAGTTTTCTCTTAAGTTTGCATTTGAGTTTGGCACTTAAGTTGGCACTGGAACTGGCACTCACATTTGCACTTATCATTTACGATAGCACTGGTAGCAAGTTGACAGTTAAGTTTGGACTTAATGTGGCGCTGAGTTGGGACTTAAGCTGGTGCTTGAATTGGAACTTCAGTTGATGCTTGATTTGTAGGGCGTGGCTAAGCCCTTTCGTTGGGACTAAAGATGGTGCTTGAATTGGGACTTGATTTTCGCTTGAGATGAGAACATGATGCGAGCTTGAGTTGGGACTTAAGTTGTAACTTAAGCTAAGACCCAAGCTGGCGCATGAGTTTGGACCTGAGTTGACGTTTTGAGCTGGCACTTATTTTGTCACTTGAGTTGGCACTTATTTTGTCACTTGAGTTGGCACTTATGTTGTCACTTGAGTTGGCACCCTTGTGTTGTCATCTTGAGTTGGCACTTATCTTGTCACTTGAGTTGGGAGAGTATGTTTGCGCTTGAGTTACAATATAAGTTAGGCGCTTTGAAGTTGGCACTTAAGTTGTAGCTCTTGAGTTGGCTTATTTACGTTGGCACTAGTTGTGGAGCTTTCGTTGACACTTACGTTGGCACTTGAGTTGGAGCTAACGTTGGCACTTGAGTTGGGAACCTATGCTTTGACCCGTGAGTTGTGATTAAGCCTGATGCTTGAAGTTGGGACTAAGGTTGGCGCTTGAAGGTTGAGACATGGGTTGGCACTTGAGTTGGGACCTACATTTAGGCTAGCTTGAGTTTGTGACCCAAGTTATGTGGCACTTGAGTTGGCACCTTAAGAGTTTCACTTGAGTTACAGGATTAATGTTCGTACCTGAAGTTGGCACGTTGTCACTTGAGTTGGCACTTAAGTTGATTCATTAGATTGGGACTTAAGTTGACACTTGAGTTGTAATTTACGTTGGCACTTGACTTGGGACTTAAGAGTTGGCGCTTGGGTTGGGACGCTTGAGCTGATACTTAAGTTTCCGCTTGAGTTGGGACTAAGTTAACGCTTGAGTTATGACTTGAGTTGGTACTTGTATTAAGATTTAAGTTGGTACGTTGCGTTTTGGTAACTGTGTTGGGACCTGAGTTGGCACTTGAGTTTGAACGTCAGTTCGTACTGGAGTTGGGATTCTAGAAAATTGTGGCCCTTGTGCAGAGAGGATGGGGAAGGGTAGGGGGAGGAGAGGGAAGGGGAGTCATAAGGGAGGAAGAGGAGGGGAGAGAGGGTACGAGGGACTGGCAACTGGAGGAGAGAAATGGAGGGGGCGAAAGGAGATAATGGGAGGGAAGGGAGGAAATGCTGAAAAAGAACAGGGAGAGGAGAAGAGGGGAAGGATGTGAAAAGGAAGAAGGAAGGAAAAGGAGTGGAAATGGTGAAAAGAATTAGGAGGAAAAGGGAACTGGATGGGAAAAAAGTGAGGAAGGGGAAATAAGGAAAGAAGAGAGACGTCAGAAGAAAGGAAGCGAATTAAGGAAAAAAGGGAAGGAAAGAAGGAGGTAGCCTGAGGCGTAAAGAGAAGCAAGGTCGTTCCCACAAGAGTTTCAGAGACAGGCAGACAAAAGATAAGAGAGAGAGAGAGAGAGAGAGAGAGAGAGTTATCAGTGCCTTGCTCGGACAGAGCGTAAACATGAAGCAAACTAAACATTATATAATGCTAACAAAAACAACTTACTAATTCTACTGTAAATTTGTGTTTATCTGACGGGAAAGAGGGCCACTGACAGCTTGAATATTATGTTGTGGTTCCGCATGTAAATTTAGTCAAGCGCTTTATTCCTGCTCTAAAAATAGAGTCTCACTTGGTTACTACCTAGCTTCGCGGCGCGCGACTCTGAGGTTGTTATTATCGTGCCCTGGCAACCTACGATTCAAGAAAGTGCACTGCGTGATTTCGCGATACAGTATAATATCAGACGCATGTGATTCGTGTATAATATGTTCGTGTGGAGATATTATTCGTGTATTATATATTCGTGAACAACAATATGATTCGTGTATTCAATATGTTCGTGTAACTAATAATATTCGTGTATAATATGTTCGTGAATAATAATATTCATGGATAATATATCTGTGCGCATAATAATAAGATTCGTGTATAATAATGTTAAGCGATTAATTGTAACAATATTATTCGTTGTATAATATATTCTATGCATACTTATATTCTGTGTCATATTATTCGTGTATAATATATTCGTGCACAATAATATGATTCGTGTATAATATGTTTCGAAATGTATAATAATATTCGTGTATAATATATTCGTGCATAATAATATGATTCGTGTATAATATGTTCGTGTATAATAATATTCGTGTATAATATATTCGTGCATATAATATGATTCGTGTATAATATGATACGAAATCGGACGCACTGTATAATTGTAGGTTGCCAGGGTACGATAATGACAACCTCAGAGTCCTGCTACTCCCGCGGAACTACAGTCTATTCCTGAGTCCTCTAATCTGACAATAGAGAGAGAAGGTAGATGATGGGGGAGGGAGGGAGGGAGACAAGAAAGGAGAGACGAGAAGCAGAGGTTGAGAGAGAGAGAGAGAGAGAGAGAGAGAGAGAGAGAGAGAGAGAGAGAGAGAGAGAGAGAGATGTTAGATGGTGGAGGGAGGAGGGAGAGAAGAAAGGAGGGAAGCAGGGGTTTAGAGAGATAGAGAGAGAGAGAGAGAGAGAGAGAAGGTAAGTCCGTTGATGATGAAATGCGAATATGGATATCCAGCTCTCTGATTGAAGCAAGGGAGAAAACTGCAGACAACTCTGTCTTGTGTCATCTTCCAGGAGTCAGTCAGGAGGTGCTGTGACCTGAGATGCCAACTTACAAATTCTTGATGACAGGCGAATCAAGCTCCAAAAAAAAAAAAGAAAAAAAGAAGTAAAATAAAAGAGAATAATATGCTATTAAATCTAAATATACAAACGAATAACTGGTCCAATATTTTTCGTTTATTTTGTAGCTTTAGCTTTGTAACTAAAAAAAAAAAAAAAAAAAAAATGTTGCATCCAAAAACAGGAACACAGTTCATATTGACCTGTGAGCATAGCGGGTCACTTATACCCATTCATTGATTGTGTGTGTGTGTGTGTGAGTGTTGTGTGTGTGTGTGTGTGTGTGTGTGTGTGTGTGTGTGTGTGTGTGTGTGTGTGATTCTTGGCCTCAGGCCTTGTCTATGGCCAGCCTGTATTCCCACAGGTCGTTAAAT
>NW_027644770.1:4082663-4155163 GCF_032717465.1 Coenobita brevimanus | reverse complement strand
CCAACTCAAGTGCCAACCCATGTCTCAACTCAAGCGCCAACCTTAGTCCCAACTCAAGCATCAGCTTAATCACAACTCACGGGTCAGCATAGGTCCCAACTCAAGTGCCAACGTTAGCTCCAACTCAAGTGCCAACGTAAGTGTCAACGAAAGCTCCAACTAGTGCCAACGTAAATGCCAACTCAAGAGGTAACTTAAGTGCCAACTAAAGCGCCAACTTATATTGCAACTCAAGCGCAAACATATCTCCCAACTCAAGTGGCAACATAAGTGCCAACTCAAGTGACAACACAAGTGCCAACTCAAGTGGCAACATAAGTGCCAACTCAAGTGACAAAATAAGTGCCAACTCAAGTGACAAAATAAGTGCCAGCTCAAACGTCAACTCAGGTCCAAACTCATGCGCCAGCTTGGGTCTTAGCTTAAGTTACAACTTAAGTCCCAACTCAAGCTCCATCATGTTTCATCTCAAGCGAAAACTCAAGTCCCAATTCAAGCACCATCTTTAGTCCCAACGAAAGGGCGAGCTTACGTCTCAAATCAAGCATCAACTGAAGTTCCAATTCAAGCACCAGCTTAAGTCCCAACTCAAGCGCCACATTAAGTCCAAACTTAACTGTCAACTTAAGTGCCAAATAAAGTGCTATCGTAAATGATAAGTGCAAATGTGAGTGCCAGTTCCAGTGCCAACTTAAGTGCCAACTCAAATGCAAACTTAAGAGAAAACTCAAATGCCAACTTAAATGCCAACTTAAGTGCAAACTCACGTGGTGACGTAAGTGCCAATTCAAATGTTAAGCTCCGACCAAAGTGCCAAATTAAGTCCCAAATTAAGTGCCAACTTAAATCCAACACAAGCGCCAATTTAAATCCCAACTCAAGTACCAACTATAGCTCAAACTCAAGTGTCAACTCAAGTCCCAACACAGGTACTACTTGGGCCCAAACACAAGTACCAACTGAAGTCCTAACACAAGTACGAGCTCAAGTCCTAACTCAAGCGTTAACTTAAGTCCCAACTCAAGTGCCAACTAAGATCCCAACTCATGCGCCAACTTGTCCCAATCCAAGCACCAACTTAAGTTCCAACTCAAGCACCAACAGAAGTCCCAACTCAAGCACCAACTGAAGTCCCAACTCAAGTGCCAACGTAAGTCACAACTCAAGTGCCAACGTAAGTTACAACTCAAGCACCAACTTAAGTCCCAGTTCACAAGTCAACTCAAGTCCCAGCTAAAGCGCCAACTTACGCTGCATCTCAAGCACCAACATTGATCCCAACTCAATTGAAACCTTAAGTGCCAACTTAGGTCAAAACTCAAGCGCCAATGTAGATCTCAGCTCAAGCGCGTACTTAAGTTCCAACCCAAGCGCCAACTTATGTCCAACTCAGGCGCCAACCTAAGTCCCAACTCAAGCTCTAAAATACGTCTAAACTCAAGCGCCAACTTAAGTCCCAACTCAAGCGCCAACTTAAGTCCCAGCTCAAGCGCCAACTTAAGTCCTAGCTCAAGCGCCAACTTAAGTCCCTACTCAAACGCCAACTTAAGTCCCAACTCAAGTGCCAACCTAAGTCCCAACTCAAACGCCAACTTAAGTCCCAATTCAAGAGTCAACTAAAGTCCCAACTCAAGCGCCAACTTAAGTCCCAACTCAAGCACCAACTTAAATCAAAACTCAAGCGCCAACTTAAGTCCCAACCCAAGCGCCAACTAAAGTCCCAAGTCAAGTGCGAACTTAGTTCAAACTTGTCCCAATTTAAGTGCCAACTTCAAGTGCCTCAAGTGGCACTCAGATTGCACCAATGTGGAAGTTTTCTACTTAAGTGCCACTTAAATTCAAGTTCCACTTAAGTGCCACTGAAGTTCCACTCAAGTTCCACTCAAGTTCCTCTTAAGTGGTTCTTAAGTGGCACTTAAGTGGCACTTAAGTGGCACTTAAGTTGCACTTAAGTGGCACTTAAGTTGCACTTAAGTTGCACTTAAGTTGCACTTAAGTGGCACTTAAGTGGCACTTAAGTTGCACTTAAGTTTCACTTAAGTGGCACTTAAGTTTCACTTAAGTTGCACTTGAGTTTCACTTAAGTTCCACTTAAGTTACACTTAAGTACCACTTAAGTGGAACTTGAACTTAGTGGAACTTAAGTAGAACTCTTCCTGATAGGTGCCATCTGAATGCCACTTTAGGCACCTAAGTTGGCACTTAAATTGGGACAAGTTGGAACTAAGTTGGCATTTGAGTTGGGACCTTAGTTGGCGCTTGAGTTGGGACTTAAGTTGGCCCTTGAGTTGAAACTTAAGTTGGCGCTTGAGTTGGAATTTAAGTTGGCACTTGAGATGGGACTTAAATTGGCTCTTGAGTTGGGACTTCAGTTGGCGCTTGAGTTGGAATTTCAGTTGGCGCTTCAGTTGGGACTTAAGTTGGCGCTTGAATTGGGACTTATGGTGGCGCTTGAGTTGGGACTTCTTTGGTGCTTGAGTTGGGAGTTGGCTTGAGTTGGGCTTAGTTGGCGCTGAGTTGGGACTTGTGTGTTGGCGCGTTGGTGAGTTGGGTCTTAAGTTGGCGCTTGAGTTGGGACTTAGGTTGGTGTTTGTGTTGGGACTTAAGTTTGCGCTTGAATTGGGACTTAGGTTGGTGCTTGTGTTGGGACTTAAGTTGGTGCTTGAGTTGGGACTTAAGTTGGCACTTGAATTGGGGCTTGAGTTGGGATCTACTTTGGTGCTTGAGTTGGGACTTAAGTTTTCGCTTGAGTTGGGACTTAGGTTGGCGTTTGAGTTGGGACTTAAGTTGGCGCTTGATTTGGGACTTAAGTTGGTGCTTGAGGTATGGCTCAAAGTTCGCGCTTGAGTCAGGACTTAGGTTGGCGCTTGAGTTTTTACTTAAGTTGGCGCTTGAGTTGGGGCTTAAGTTGGCGCTTGAGTTAGGATTTACGTTGGCGCTTGAGTTGGGACTTAAGTTGGTGCTTCAGTTGGGACTTACGTTTGTGCTTCATTTGGGACTTAAGTTGGTGCTTGAGTTCGGAGCTACTTTGGCACTTTAGTTGAGACTTAGGTTGGCCCTTGAGTTGGGACCTAAGTTGGCGCTTGACTTGGGACTTAGGTTGCTGCTTGTGTTAGGACTTAAGTTGGTGCTTGAGTTGGGACTTAAGTTGGCGCTTGAGTTGGGGCTTAAGTTGGTGCTTGAGTTTGGACGTACTTTGGCGCTTGAATTGGGACTTAGGTTGTCGCTTGAGTTGGGACTTAAGTTGGTACTTGAATTGGGACTTAGGTTGGCTCTTAAGTTAGGACTTAAGTTGGCACTTGAGTTGGGAATTAAGTTTTCGCTTGAGTTGGGACTTAGGTTAGCGCTCGAGTTCGGACTTAAGTTGGCGCTTAATTTGGGACTTAAGTTGGCGCTTGAGTTAGGACTCAAAGTTCGCTCTTGAGTTGGGACTTAAGTTGGCGCTTGACTTGGGACTTAAGGTCGCGCTTGGGTTGCGGCTTAAGTTTGCAATTGAGTTGAGACTTATGTTGGAACGCTTGAGTTTGGACTTAAGTTCGCGCTTGAGCTTGGACCTACGTTGGCGCTTGAGTTTTTACCCAAGTTGGCACTAAGGTTTCACTTGAGTTGGGATTAATGTTGGTGCTTGAGATGCAGCATAAGTTGGCGCATGAGTTGGGACTTGAGTTGACTCGTGATTTGAGATTTATGTTGGTGCTTGAGTCGTTACTTGCGTTGGCACTTGATTTGTAACTTACGTTGGCACTTGAGTTGGGACTTTAGTTGGTGCTTGAGTTAGGACTTCAGTTAGTGCTTGAGTTGGGACTTCAGTTGGTGCTTGAGTTGGGACTAAAGTTGGTGCTTGGATTGGGACAAGTTTACACTTGACTTGGGACTTAAGTTGGCGCTTGAATTGAGACCTTAGTTGGCGCTTAAGTTGGGACTTAAGTTAGCGCTTGAGTTAGGACTTGATCTCGTACTTGTGTTAGGACTTAAGTTGGTACTTGTGTTTGGACCCAAGTGGTACCTGTGTTGGGACGAATTGACACGAGTTTGATCATTAGGTGGTACTTGAGTTGGGATTTGAATTGGCGCTTGTGTTGGAATTAAGTTGGCACTTGTTTTAGGACTTAAGTTGGCACTTGTTATAGGACTTAAGTTGGCACTTATTTTGGGACTTAATTTGGCACTTGAGTCGGAGCTTTAGTTATTTGAACTGAAACTTACGTCACCAAGTGAGTTTGCACTTAAGTTGGGATTTGCGTTTGCACTTAAGTTGGCATTCGCGTTTGCACTTAGGGTAGCATTTGCGTTTCCAGTTAAGTTGACATTTGAGTTTTCTCTTCAGTTTGCATTTGAGTTGGCACTTAAGTTGGCACTTGAATTGGCACACAAGTTTGCACTTATCATTTACGTTAGCAATTTATTTGGCATTTACGTTGGCAGTTAAGTTTGGACTTAAGTTTGCACTTGAGTTGGGACTTAAGCTGCTGCTTGAAATGGAACTTAAGTTGGTGCTTGAGTTGGGACCAATGTTCGCCCTTTAATTGGGACTAAATGTGGCGCTTGAGTTGGTACTTAAGCTTGCGCTTGAGATGAGACTTCTTGCCGCTTGTTTTGGGACTTTAGTTGTCACTTGAGTTGGGATCTAAGTTGGCGCTTGAGTTTGGACCTGAGTTAGCATTTGAGTTGGCACTTATTTTGTCCCTTGAGTTTACGCTTATGATGTCACTTGAATTGGCTATTGTGTTGTCACGAGTTGGCACGTAAGTTATCTCTTGAGCTGGCACTTACGTTGGCACGAGTTGGAGCTTACACTGGCACTTGAGTTGGAGCTTACCTTGGCACTTAAGTTGGGAACTATGGTGACCTTTGAATTGTAATTAAGCAGGTGCTTGAGTTGAGACTAAGGTTGGCGCTTGAGTTGAGACATGGGTTGGCACTTGAGTTGGGACCTACGTTGGCGCTTGAGTTTTGCCCCAAGTTGGCACTTGAGTTGGCACTTAAGGTTTCACTTGAGTTGGGATTAATGTTCGTACTTGAGTTGAAACGTTGTCACTTGAGTTGGCACTTAAGTTGATTCATGAGTTGAGACTTAAGTTGGCACTTGATTTGTAACTTACATTGGCACTTGAGTTGAGACTAGGTTGGCGCTTGAGTTGGGACTAAGCGCTTGAGTTATGACTTGAGTTGGTACTTGTGTTAAGACTTAAGTTGGTACTTGCGTTTGGTACCTGTGTTGGGACATGAGTTGGCACTTGAGTTTGAACTTTAGTTGGAACTTGAGCTGGGATTTAAATTGGCCCCTGTGAAGAGAGGAGGGGGAGGGGTAGAGGGAGGAGAGGAAGGGGGAGTCGTAGGGGGAGGAGAGGAGAGGGTACGAGGACGGGCAAGGAGGGGAGAGAAAGAGGGGGCGAAGGAGAAAATGGAAGGAAGGGAGGAAATGCTGAAAAGAACTGGGAAGGAGAATATGGAAGGAGGTGAAAAGAAAGGAAGGAAAAGGAGTGGAAATGGTGAAAAGAATTAGGAAGAGGAAAAGGGAACTGGATGGGAAAAAGTGAGGAAGGGGAAACAAGGAAAGAAAGAGACGTCGAGGAAAGGAAGGAAGGAATTAAGGAAGAATGGAAGGAAAGGAAAGAAGGAGTTACCCTGAGACGTAAGGTGAAGCAAGGTCGTTCCCACAAAGGTTCAAGACAGGCAGACAAAAGATGAGAGAGAGAGAGAGAGAGAGAGAGAGAGAGAGAGAGAGAGAGAGAGAGAGAGAGAGAGAAGGAAGAGAGGGAGTCTGACTGTAAAATATCCCATTCTTTGAGGAAGGAAAGTCAGAACATCTTCAAAGCAAATATCCTCATCAGCAGTGCTGGGAACGCTACTAATAAAAAGTAGCGGCGCTCCCATTCCCGTTACTAGCCTGAAAAAGTAGTGGCGTTACTGGTTTCGCTACTTGATACGAAATGTAGCGGTGCTCCCGCTCCTGCTGCTTTGGATAAGAAAAACGTACACGAAGGAAAGGTTAACAAAAATCTGTGATATAGCAATACACTATATACTGTTTTGATAATATTAGTCAGTCTGAGTGGTTATGTTGTGTACCAGTAATGTCAGTATACACTTATACTGAATAAATAAAATCATACATGTCGGTGTCACTTTAATGAAGCTTAGAGCCGAAGGTACAGGAAATAAGCTATTTACTGTATAATGTAACAAATGCTCTTTTACACTGTTACCTAGTATACCTACTGAAAGTAACATACGTAAGTAACAGGCAAAAAAATGTAGCCTACCATTAATACATATTATATAGATTTATTATATTTTCAATGATACTCATTTAAGATATATACGAAAACGAGAGTAAAAATGAACTGGGGCTTTCTGTTAAAGGCTATACAATGGCAATGTTTTTTCCATTACCTTAAACTGAAAGTAACATACTTTTACGAAATAATAACGTAGTGCGTAAGAATTAGTCTGAAAGAGAGAGTGAGGGAGAGAGCGCAAGTTAGAGACGGGAATAGTTAGAGGTGTGTGTGTGTGTGTGTGTGTGTGTGTGTGTTAGCATTGCCTACATCTAGCTGACATCCTTATTTATCTTTAGGCCTACTTAATTTAAATGATCGATAATTAACTAGCAACTTCCTGTCTAATTATTGCACAATTACTAATAATATATATAGTTTAATAAATTACTGATGTAATGTAGAACAAACATCCTTAATTGACAGAATTGACGAAAGTAGTATTTTTCGTCATTAATAAATGCAACCAAACCGTCGGCATATCTGTATGTACTCACGACTCCGGACTGTATTCGTCGCGTGAGTAGTGAGGAGCGCGGTAACGCGTGAGTACAGCCAAAAAGTAGCGGCGCTCTCAGTTCCGCTACTGGCTAAAAAAAAAAAGTAATGGCGTTACCACCATCGCTATTAAAATAGTAGCGGCGCTATTCCCAGCATTGCTCAAGTGCCATCCCATGTTTCAACTCAAGCGCCAACCTTAGTCCCAACTCAAGCACCAGCTTAATCACAACTCAGGGGTCAGCATAGGTCCCTACTCAAGTGCCAACGTAAGCTCCAACTTAAGTGCCAACGTAAGCTCCAACTCAAGTGCCAACGTAAGTGCCAACGTAAGCTCCAACTCAAGTGCCAACGTAAGCTCCAACTCGTGCCAACGGAATTGCCAACTCAAGCGCTAACTTAAGTGCCAACTAAAGCGCCAACTTATGTTGCAACTCAAGCGCAAACATAACTCCCAACTCAAGTGACAACACAAGTGCCAACTCAAGTGACAACATAAGTGCCTACTCAAATGCCAACTCAGGTCCAAACACAAGCGCCAACTTGGATCCCAGCTCAAGTGACAGTTTAAGTCCCAATTCAGGCGCCAACATGTCTCAGCTCAAGCGCAAACTTAAGTACCAACTCAAGCGCCATCTTTAGTCCCAACTAAAGGGCGACCTTAGGTCCCAACTCAAATACCAAGTTAAGTTCCAATTCAAACACCAGCTTAAGTCCCAACTCAAGCGCCAACTTAAGTCCAAACTTAACTGCCAACTTAAGTGCCAAATAAAGTGCTAACGTAAATGATAAGTGCAAACCTGAGTGCCAATTCAAGTGCCAACTTAAGTGTCAACTCAAAGGCCAACTTAAGAGAAAACTCAAATGCCAACTTACGTGCAAACTCACGTGTTGACGTAAGTGTCAATTCATATGTTAACTAAAGCTCCGACTTAAATACCAAGTTAAGTCCTATAACAAGTGCCAACTTAAGTCCTAAAACAAGTGCCAACTTAAATCCAACACAAGAGCCGATTTAAATCCCAACTCAAGTACCACCAAAAGTTCAAACTCAAGTGTCAACTCAAATCCCAACACAGGTACCATTTGGGTCCAAACACAAGTACCAACTTAAATCCTAACACAAGTACGAGCTCAAGTCCTAACTCAAGCGCTAACTTAAGTCCCAACTCAAGCGCTAAATAAGGTCTCAACTCAAGCGCCAACATAAGTCCCAACTCAAGCGCCGACTTGTCCCAATCCAAGAACCAACTTAAGTCCCAACTTAAGCTCAAACTGAAGTCCCAACTCAAGCACCAACTGAAGTGCCAACGTAAGTTAAAACTCAAGCACCAACTGTAGTCCCAGTTCAAGTGCCAACGTAAGTTACAACTCAAGTGCCAACGTAAGTTACAACTCAAGCACCAATTTAAGTCTCAGTTCACGAGTCAACTCAAGTCCCAACTCAAGCGCCAACTTATGCTGCATCTCAAGCACCAACATTAATCCCAACTCAGGTGAAACCTTAAGTGCGAACTTGGGTCAAAACTCAAGCACCAACTCAGGTCCCAACTCAGGTACCAAACGCAAATACCAACTTAAGTCTTAACACAAGTACCAACTCAAGTCATAACTCAAGCGGTAACTTAGTCTCGACTCAAGCAGCAAGTTAAGTATCAACTCAAGCGTCAAATGAATTCCCAACTCAAGTGCCAACATAAGTTACAACTCAAGTGCCAACTTAAGTCCCAAATCATGAGTTAACTTAAGTGCCAACTCAAGTGACAACGTGCCAACTCAAGTACGAATATTAATCCCAACTCAAGTGCCAACCCATGTCTCAACTCAAGCGCTAACCTCAGTCCCAACTCAAGCATCAGCTTAATCACAACTCAATGGTCAGCATAGGTCCCAACTCAAGTGCCAACGTAAGCTCCAACTCAAGTGCCAACATAAGTGCCAACGTAAGCGCCAACCCAAGTGCCGACGTAAGTTTCAACGTAAGATCCAACTCAAGTGCCAACGTAAGTGCCAACTCAAGAACTAACTTAAGTGCCAACTAAAGCGCCAACTTATGTTGTAACTTAAGCGCAAACGTAACTCCCAACTCAAGTGACAACATCAGTGCCAACTCAAGTGACAACACAAGTGCGAACTCAAATGCCAACTCTGGTCCAAACTCAAGCACCAACTTGGGTTCCAACTCAAGCGCCAACTTGGGTTCCAACTCAAGCTCCAACTTAATTCCCAATTCAAGCGGCAACCTAAGTCCCAACTCAAGCGCGAACTTAAGTCCCAACTCAAGCGCGAACTTAAGTCCCAACTCAAGCGCCAACTTAAGTTCCAACTCAAGCGCCAACTTAAGTTCCAACTCAAGCGCCAACTTAAGTCACAACTCAAGCGCCAACTTAAGTCCCAATTCAAGCGTCATCTTAGGTCCCATCTGAAGCCTCAACTTAAGTTTCAACTCAAACGCCAACTTGAATCCCAACTCAAGCGCCAACTTAAGTCCCAACTCAAGCACCAACTTATGTCCCAGCTCAAGTGCCAACCTATGACCGAACTCAAGCGCAAACTTAAAGACCCATCTCAAGTTCCAACTAAAATCCCAACTCAAGTGCCAACTTAGTTCCCAACTTGTCCCAGTTTAAGTGCCAACTTAAGTGCCTCAAGTGGCACTCAGGTGGCACCTATGTGGAAGTGTTCTACTTAAGTGTCGCTTAAAGTTCAAGGTCCACTTAAATGCCACTTGAGTGGAACTTGAGTGGCACTTAAGTGGAACTTGATCTTAAGCAGCAGTTAAGTAGAACACACACACACACACACACACACACACACACACACACACACACACACACACACACATACATTCTCTCTCTCTCTCTCTCTCTCTCTCTCTCTCCCCTAACCAACAAAGATTCAAGGGTGAATTTGCATCTGTAATTACTTAAGCTTTACGAATTATTTTTTTTTATGCATGGAAGAAGGAACCAAAGGCCAGAAGCCCGCACGATTTCTCCCTCCCAGAAAGTAAATACATTAATAAGAGGGCTGAATTCAGGATGTGTTCATTTGGAGATGCCTGGATGCACTGCGTTTGAAAGACTGAAGGTCATAGGCAGTAGGAAATACAGAGGAAGACAGTTCCAGAGTTGACCTGTTACATACATGGAGGACTGGGAGTAAATCGTATAGAAAAGAGATGAGAGCAGGGTTGGAGTAATTGTAATTGTAATTTAACTGAAATGTAATTAATTAGAAATATTGTAATTGTAATCATAATTGTAATTAAAAGTAAAATTGAAGTAATGAAATGTAATTGTAATTGAGAAGTTAATTGTAATTAAATTTGTATTATGAAAGGGAAGGAGAGTGGTAGTGGTAAGTTTATCCCATACCCAGCTGTCATTATGGGATTAAGATGCCACAGGATTAACCCAGCTAAGCCGCGTTTTGACAGTTCTCCTGCCTTTGTCCTCAACACTCTCATGGCACCTGACCCACCTGAGTCGAGGCCACCGAGAAAAGTGGCCTGGGTTGAGCTGGGTTGTGATAATTTCGATGGTCGACACACGGCATTTAACACTGCATCTGCCTATGAGGAAATTGTCAATCGGTTCAGTATTCAAGGGAAAGTAAAGAAAGTTGTAGCTGATGATGCATCTTAATGGTGAAAGTATTTGACATTTCCTTCCCAAGTTTCTACATAGATCAGAAGCAAGAGGAGGCTGGAAATTCGTGTGACCCCAACATCGCTGATGAGGATATTTGCTTTGAAGATGTTCTGACTTTCCTTCCTCAAAGAATGGGAGGTTTTGCCAGGCCTTTAGTTCCTTGTTCCTAACATTAAAAAAAAAAAAAAATACTCAGCAACTTCCCTGTCTTCCCTCTCAACGCAGTCTACATCCAAACAGTTTCAGATCTGTAATAAGATAGTGACCCAAATATCTTTACTTCGTTATCTAAAAATTGTCTGAACTTCTCTATGGATCCTTGATTTATTGTTTATTATTAGGTGTGAATATTGTTAGGTTTATGAAAGAGATGATTCATCCTGACAGCATCTCTACTTTCCTGTTTGCATCCTTACCTCTTTCCCAGAAACCATACTCGTCACACGGCATCCCTACCCTACTGCCTGTATCCTTATCTCTTTAACAGCATCCTTACCCATCATCCAACATCCTGATCAAGCTAACACGTCACTACATCCCTGCCAGCATCCCTACCCTGCTGTCTACATACTTCCCTCTCCTAGCATCCCTACCTGTCATCCAGCATCCCTACCAAGCTGACACTGCTCTTGCTCTCTGTCAGCATTCCTACCACTCTGCCAGCATCCCTAGCCCGAGACTAGCATCCGTATCTCACTCTTAGCGTCACGATTCACCAGTAGTATTAGCGGAAGTAGTTGTAGTAGTAGCAGTGGTATTCATTTTGGTTTAGTTGCTGTTGTAGTAGTAGCAGCAGCAGCAGCTGTAGTAATATAACCTGATGCTTTGTTGCAATTCTTGTCGTACCAGTAGTAGTTGAAGTAGTAGTGTTGATTGTGGTGGTTGTAGTGGTACTGTCAGCAAGAGAAGTGGAAATACCGGTAACGAATGGCGTACGTGTGCTGAGAATGAGACATTGGATGCAGGAAGATAGGTATGGATGCTGAGAGATGGAGTATGAATGGTGGGAGAGAGGTAGGGATGCTGGGACATAGGTAGGGGTGCTTGGAGATGGGTAGAGATGCTGGTTGAAGGGTGATGGTCCTGGGAGATGGGTTGGGATGCTGGAAGATGGGCATGGATGCTGGGAGGTCGGTAGTGAAGCTGAAAGATAGGTGGGAATGCTGATAAATCTGTAGAGATGTTAATATATGGATAGGGATGCTGGCCGGTAGGGAGGTTGGGAGATGGGTGGGGATGCTGATAAATCGATTGAGATGCTAAGATATGAGTGGGGTTGCTGGTAGACCGTTAGGGAGGCTGGGAGATGGGTGGGGATGCTAGTGGATCGGTACAGATACTGGAAGTTGGGTGGAGATACTGGTAGATCAGGAGGAATGATCGGTAAAGAAGTAGAGAGCTAAGAGAAAGACACTGATCTTAGGAAATGGAAACAGATGCTGGGAGATGGGTAAGGATGCTAGGAATGGGTCGGATGCTGAGAGAGGGGATGGCTTGCTGGGAGAGGGGCTGCGATAGTGAGGGAGTTATATTAGAATATGAGCTGGATACTGAGGACCTTCTATTTACACATTTCTAGTATTAATTTGGTAAATCACGGATTAATGGGGGTAACTAATATGAAATAATGAAGAGCTGGTCCATCCATTATTCAATTTATGTCCTTCACCTGATCCTACCCTAATCCCCTGCGTGTGATCAAATAATCTCTTCTAATTTTGGACGTATTCTATAATTCGAATGAAGAACAAAAATAATGCTGATATGATACTCATTTACACCTATGACGGTCACAGAATCCTTCATCCTACGCATTCCCAAGCTATGTTTGTATTATTTTTATCCATTTGGGACATTCACAATTTATATAACACTTTGTGAAACTTCGATGACTTTCATATAGCGGTCTTCGTTGAAAGAATCACCGACAAAACGACATTCTGTGTTGTTTTGTATTATCTCTGACCCCGGAATTCAGCGTTTTACGGCATATCAGCGTTTGCATGCTATTCCTTCTCAATAGGACAAGATCCCTTCCTTCAGTTGTGCTGCACGCTGATTCGTCGGCGATGATATCACTGTGCTGCCCATTCATTGGTTGACGATGATGTCACGATGGCCTCCATACCCTAACCCCTCCTACCAGTCACACCACAGTGGAAATCGAATGGCGTTTTAATTTTGCGACCCTGCCAATCTTCACTTATTACTATGACATACTACTGAAAACGTTATTTCCATGTTTTTAACGGCACTCTCGTATATAGGAAATTATAGAAACCAGACTAAGAAATCGAATGATTTCGAAAACTGATATTAAATTAGTTTGGTAGGAAGGCATCAAAACTTCACACCCTCACACCACTGAACAAGCCCTTATACATCTCATCCAGCATCACAGTGCATCTTATATGCATCACACATGCTCATTTCCTAAGTCTAAAGATCGTCCAGTTGCAAATTCACATGAATTTCGCCAACAAAGAAACTTTATGGGTGGATTAGCGAAGGTAAAAAAAATCATGAACAACCACATAACATTCACCACCATGCTTTGTGATTCGTAAACCAAAGAAAACGGTTTAGGGGGGACTGAAAGAAAAGAAAACCCTCTTGGCTTCAACAAAGGCGGAAAAGTTACGCAAGCATTGACGATCATGACTGTATGACCGGTCATTCGACGATAAATCATAGCAAGAACGTCCTGATAATAATACGGTACCCATATTACAAGTATCATGGCAATTATTACTGGAAAACTTGGACTATCAACTCGAATTGCAACTACTACCCACACCGACCAATCAACGACACGAGCGTTGTGACGTCACTCGACCAATCAGCGAGCACCAGAAGTGAAGGAGGGAAGGGATCTTATGTTGTCCTGTTGAGAAGCAACCACCTGGAAAATTTTATATGCCACAAAACTCTCCATTCCGGCCGGGGCCGGAGAGAGATACCGCAAAAAAATCATGAAATGTATTTTTGACGGTCTTTTTTAACGAGCACCGCTATATTAACGTTACAGAATATTATTGTGTGTTTATTAATCTTCAACATGACAAATAGATAGAAATAATATTAACAGGGCTTGGGATGGGGTAGGAATATTTTAACCAACATTATGTGTGTTCTACTCATTTGGAACACGTCCAAAATTTGAGAAGATTATTGGTCACAGTCAGGGAATTAGGCAGGATCCGTCGATTGTCATACATTAAACGAAGGACAGTCCAGTCCTTTATAAATTTCTATTGATAACCCTAAATAATCCGTCATTAACTCCTTCATTAACTTACTAACTTCATGCTATTAACTTACTAACTTCTATAAACTAGTCCTCCATAATCCCAGCGTATTTTCCAGTATCAATGACCTATCTCAATATCCAAACCTATCTATCAGCATAACACCCTGTTCCAAGTATCTCAACCCTTCAGCATCCCTACCACTCACCCAGCATCCCCTACCGCGCTCTCAGCATCCCTACCCCACTGACAGCATCCCAAACCCGCTCGTAATATTACAACCCCACTCGCAGCATCTTTACCTCTCTCCCATAATCCATATCCATCTCTCGACATCCCAACTCGTCTCTGATTATAATTATCATTCCCCGACCATCCCTGCCCTACTGTCTGCATCCTTACCTCTCTGCAAGCATCCATACCCTCCTGTCTGAATCATTATCTCTACTAGCTTCCCCTCCTGTCACCCAGCACTGTCATCCGTCTCTTACCATCCGCACCCCACTCCCAGCATCTTTCTCTAAAAATCCCTTACCCCTTCCTCGGCAACCCAATCCCTCTCACACCATCCTTATCCCTTTCACAGTATCCAGATCCCTCCCTGTCTGTCTATCTTATTATTGCCAGACGCTTTAAACCCGAAAGGGGTGGCCACAAACAAATCGCCTTCATGTCGCCCTGTCTCCCATCCATCCACTGCCCTGCTGCCAGCTCACACACCCCTCTCACATATACCTCTCCACGCCAAGCCTCCACCTAATCTTTGGTCTCCCCTTCCATCTCCCACCTGCCACTCACTCAAATAAACTCTCCTCGTCAGTCTCGCGCTCTCCACATGGCCAAGCCACTGTCACAGCATCTACATTTTTCTCACAGCATCCACATGCCTCTGACAGCATCCAAATCCCTCTAACAGCACCCATACCGGCCTCAGAGCATCCACACCCATCTCATAGCATCCATACCCCTCCTCTCACACCATCCACAGCCTTCTCACAGCATTCATACATCCCACACAGAGTCCATATCCTTCTAGGAGAATTCACATTACTTACATACCATCCATACCCTTCTCACAGAATTCTTTCCTTTTTCACAGCATCCCATCACCTCACACAACATCCAGACCCCTTTCTTAGTATCCTTACCCCTCTCTCAGCATCCATACCCTTCTCTCAGTATCATTACCATACCTCCAGCATCCCTACCCTGCTGTCTACATCCTTACCTCTCTGCCAGCACCCCTACTTCGCTCTTTGCATCCTGACAGCATCTCTACTTTGCTGTTTGCATCCTTACCTCTTTCCCAGAAACCATACTCGTCACACAGCATCCCTACCCTACTGCCTGTATGCTTATCTCTTTAACAGCATCCTTACCCATCATCCAACATCCTGATCAAGCTAACACGTCACTACATCCCTGCCAGCATCCCTACCCTGCTGTCTACATACTTACCTCTCCTAGCATCCCTACCTGTCATCCAGCATCCCTACCAAGCTGACACTGCTCTTGCTCTCTGTCAGCATTCCTACCACTCTGCCAGCATCCCTAGCCCGAGACTAGCATCCGTATCTCACTCTTAGCGTCACGATTCACCAGTAGTATTAGCGGAAGTAGTTGTAGTAGTAGCAGTGGTATTCATTTTGGTTTAGTTGCTGTTGTAGTAGTAGCAGCAGCAGCAACTGTAGTAATATAACCTTATGCTTTGTTGCAATTCTTGTCGTACCAGTAGTAGTTGAAGTAGTAGTGTTGATTGTGGTGGTTGTAGTGGTACTGTCAGCAAGAGAAGTGGAAATACCGGTAACGAATGGCGTACGTGTGCTGAGAATGAGACATTGGATGGAGGAAGATAGGTATGGATGCTGGGAGATGGAGTATGAATGGTGGGAGAGAGGTAGGGATGCTGGGACATAGGTAGGGGTGCTTGGAGATGGGTAGAGATGCTGGTTGAAGGGTGATGGTGCTGGGAGATGGGTTGGGATGCTGGAAGATGGGCATGGATGCTGGGAGGTCGGTAGTGAAGCTGAGAGATAGGTGGGAATGCTGATAAATCTGTAGAGATGTTAATATATGGATAGGGATGCTGGCCGGTAGGGAGGTTGGGAGATGGGTGGGGATGCTGATGAATCGATTGAGATGCTAAGATATGAGTGGGGTTGCTGGTAGACCGTTAGGGAGGCTGGGAGATGGGTGGGGATGCTAGTGGATCGGTAGAGATACTGGAAGTTGGGTGGAGATACTGGTAGATCAGGAGGAATGATCGGTAAAGAAGTAGAGAGCTAAGAAAAAGACACTGATCTTAGGAAATGGAAACAGATGCTGGGAGATAGGTAAGGATGCTAGGAATGGGTCGGATGCTGAGAGAGGGGATGGCTTGCTGGGAGAGGGGCTGCGATAGTGAGGGAGTTATATTAGAATATGAGCTGGATACTGAGGACTTTCTATTTACACATTTCTAGTATTAATTTGGTAAATCACGGATTAATGGGGGTAACTAATATGAAATAATGAAGAGCTGGTCCATCCATTATTTAATTTATGTCCTTCACCTGATCCTACCCTAATCCCCTGCGTGTGATCAAATAATCTCTTCAAATTTTGGACGTATTCTATAATTCGAATGAAGAACAAAAATAATGCTGATATGATACTCATTTACACCTATGACGGTCACAGAATCCTTCATCCTACGCATTCCCAAGCTCAGTTTGTATTATTTTTATCCATTTGGGACATTCACAATTTATATAACACTTTGTGACACTTCGATGACCTTCATATAGCGGTCTTCGTTGAAAGAATCACCGAGAAAACGACATTCTGTGTTGTTTTGTATTATCTCTGACCCCGGAATTCAGCGTTTTACGGCATATCAGCGTTTGCATGCTATTCCTTCTCAATAGGACAAGATCCCTTCCTTCAGTTGTGCTGCACGCTGATTCGTCGGCGATGATATCATTGTGCTGCCCATTCATTGGTTCACGATCATGTCACGATGGCCTCAATACCCTGACCCCTCCTACCAGTCACACCACAGTGGAAATCGAATGGCGTTTTAATTTTGCGACCCTGCCAATCTTCACTTATTACTAGGACATACTACTGAAAACGTTATTTCCATGTTTTTAACGGCACTCTCGTATATAGAAAATTATAGAAACCAGACTAAGAAATCGAATGAATTCGAAAACTGATATTAAAATAGTTTGGTAGGAAGGCATCAAAACTTCACACCCTCACATCACTGAACAAGCCCTTATACATCTCATCCAGCATCACAGTGCATCTTATATGCATCACACATGCTCATTTCCTAAGTCTAAAGATCGTCCAGTTGCAAATTCACATGAATTTCGCCAACAAAGAAACTTTATGGGTGGATTAGCGAAGGTAAAAAACGTCATGAACAACCACATAACATTCACCACCATGCTTTGTGATTCGTAAACCAAAGAAAACGGTTTAGGGGGGACTGAAAGAAAAGAAAACCCTCTTGGCTTCAACAAAGGCGGAAAAGTTACGCAAGCATTGACGATCATGACTGTATGACCGGTCATTCGACGATAAATCATAGCAAGAACGTCCTGATAATAATATGGTACCCATTTTACAAGTATCATGGCAATTATTACTGGAAAACTTGGACTATCAACTCGTATTGCAACTACTACCCACACCGACCAATCAACGACACGAGCTTTGTGACGTCACTCGACCAATCAGCGAGCACCAGAAGTGAAGGAGGGAAGGGATCTTATGTTGTCCTGTTGAGAAGCAACCACCTGGAAAATTTTATATGCCACAAAACTCTCCATTCCGGCCGGGGCCGGAGAGATACCGCAAAAAAATCATGAAATGTATTTTTGACGGTCTTTTTAACGAACACCGCTATATTAACGTTACAGAATATTCATTGTGTGTGTTTATTAATCTTCAACATGACAAATAGATAGAAATAATATTAACAGGGCTTGGGATGGGGTAGAAATATTTTAACCAACATTATGTGTGTTGTTCTGCTCATTTGGAACACGTCCAAAATTTGAGAAGATTATTGGTCACAGTCAGGGAATTAGGCAGGATCCGTCGATTGTCATACATTAAACGAAGGACAGTCCAGTCCTTTATAAATTTCTATTGATAACCCTAAATAATCCGTCATTAACTCCTTCATTAACTTACTAACTTCATGCCATTAAGTTACTAACTTCTATAAACTAGTCCTCCATAATCCCAGCTATTTTCTAGTATCAATAACCTATCTCAACATCCAAACCTATCTATCAGCATAACACCCTGTTCCAAGTATCTCAACCCTTCAGCATCCCTACCACTCACCCAGCATCCCCTACCGCGCTCTCAGCATCCCTACCCCACTGACAGCATCCCAAACCCGCTCGTAATATTACAACCCCACTCGCAGCATCTTTACCTCTCTCCCATAATCCATATCCATCTCTCGACATCCCAACTCGTCTCTGATTATAATTATCATTCCCCGACCATCCCTGCCCTACTGTCTGCATCCTTACCTCTCTGCAAGCATCCATACCCTCCTGTCTGAATCATTATCTCTACTAGCTTCCCCTCCTGTCACCCAGCACTGTCATCCGTCTCTTACCATCCGCACCCCACTCCCAGCATCTTTCTCTAAAAATCCCTTACCCCTTCCTCGGCAACCCAATCCCTCTCACACCATCCTTATCCCTTTCACAGTATCCAGATCCCTCCCTGTCTGTCTATCTTATTATTGCCAGACGCTTTAAACCCGAAAGGGGTGGCCACAAACAAATCGCCTTCATGTCGCCCTGTCTCCCATCCATCCACTGCCCTGCTGCCAGCTCACACACCCCTCTCACATATACCTCTCCACGCCATGCCTCCACCTAATCTTTGGTCTCCCCTTCCATCTCCCACCTGCCACTCACTCAAATAAACTCTCCTCGTCAGTCTCGCGCTCTCCACATGGCCAAGCCACTGTCACAGCATCTACATTTTTCTCACAGCATCCACATGCCTCTGACAGCATCCAAATCCCTCTAACAGCACCCATACCGGCCTCAGAGCATCCACACCCATCTCATAGCATCCATACCCCTCCTCTCACACCATCCACAGCCTTCTCACAGCATTCATACATCCCACACAGAGTCCATATCCTTCTAGGAGAATTCACATTACTTACATACCATCCATACCCTTCTCACAGAATTCTTTCCTTTTTCACAGCATCCCATCACCTCACACAACATCCAGACCCCTTTCTCAGTATCCTTACCCCTCTCTCAGCATCCATACCCTTCTCTCAGTATCATTACCATACCTCCAGCGTCCCTACCCTGCTGTCTACATCCTTACCTCTCTGCCAGCACCCCTACTTCGCTCTTTGCATCCTGACAGCATCTCTACTTTGCTGTTTGCATCCTTACCTCTTTCCCAGAAACCATACTCGTCACACAGCATCCCTACCCTACTGCCTGTATCCTTATCTCTTTAACAGCATCCTTACCCATCATCCAACATCCTGATCAAGCTAACACGTCACTACATCCCTGCCAGCATCCCTACCCTGCTGTCTACATACTTACCTCTCCTAGCATCCCTACCTGTCATCCAGCATCCCTACCAAGCTGACACTGCTCTTGCTCTCTGTCAGCATTCCTACCACTCTGCCAGCATCCCTAGCCCGAGACTAGCATCCGTATCTCACTCTTAGCGTCACGATTCACCAGTAGTATTAGCGGAAGTAGTTGTAGTAGTAGCAGTGGTATTCATTTTGGTTTAGTTGCTGTTGTAGTAGTAGCAGCAGAAGCAGCTGCAGTAATATAACCTTATGCTTTGTTGCAATTCTTGTCGTACCAGTAGTAGTTGAAGTAGTAGTGTTGATTGTGGTGGTTGTAGTGGTACTGTCAGCAAGAGAAGTGGAAATACCGGTAACGAATGGCGTACGTGTGCTGAGAATGAGACATTGGATGGAGGAAGATAGGTATGGATGCTGGGAGATGGAGTATGAATGGTGGGAGAGAGGTAGGGATGCTGGGACATAGGTAGGGGTGCTTGGAGATGGGTAGAGATGCTGGTTGAAGGGTGATGGTGCTGGGAGATGGGTTGGGATGCTGGAAGATGGGCATGGATGCTGGAAGGTCGGTAGTGAAGCTGAGAGATAGGTGGGAATGCTGATAAATCTGTAGAGATGTTAATATATGGATAGGGATGCTGGCCGGTAGGGAGGTTGGGAGATGGGTGGGGATGCTGATAAATCGATTGAGATGCTAAGATATGAGTGGGGTTGCTGGTAGACCGTTAGGGAGGCTGGGAGATGGGTGGGGATGCTAGTGGATCGGTAGAGATACTGGGAGTTGGGTGGAGATACTGGTAGATCAGGAGGAATGATCGGTAAAGAAGTAGAGCGGTAAGAGAAAGACACTGATCTTAGGAAATGGAAACAGATGCTGGGAGATGGGTAAGGATGCTAGGAATGGGTCGGATGCTGAGAGAGGGGATGGCTTGCTGGGAGAGGGGCTGCGATAGAGAGGGAGTTATATTAGAATATGAGCTGGATACTGAGGACCTTCTATTTACACATTTCTAGTATTAATTTGGTAAATCACGGATTAATGGGGGTAACTAATATGAAATAATGAAGAGCTGGTCCATCCATTATTCAATTTATGTCCTTCACCTGATCCTACCCTAATCCCCTGCGTGTGATCAAATAATCTCTTCTAATTTTGGACGTATTCTATAATTCGAATGAAGAATAAAAATAATGCTGATATGATACTGATTTACACCTATGAGGGTCACAGAATCCTTCATCCTACGCATTCCCAAGCTCAGTTTGTATTATTTCTATCCATTTGGGACATTCACAATTTATATAACACTTTGTGAAACTTCGATGACCTTCATATAGCGGTCTTCGTTGAAAGAATCACCGAGAAAACGACATTATGTGTTGTTTTGTATTATCTCTGACCCCGGAATTCAGCAATTTACGGCATATCAGCGTTTGCATGCTATTCCTTCTCAATAGGACAAGATCCCTTCCTTCAGTTGTGCTGCACGCTGATTCGTCTTCGATGATATCATTGTGCTGCCCATTCATTGGTTCACGATGATGTCACGATTGCCTCCATACCCAGTCACACCACAGTGGAAATCGAATGGTGTTTTAATTTTGCGACCCTGCCAATCTTCACTTATTACTATGACATACTACTGAAAACGTTATTTCCATGTTTTTAACGGCACTCTCGTATATAGAAAATTATAGAAACCAGACTAAGAAATCGAATGAATTCGAAAACTGATATTAAAATAGTTTGGTAGGAAGGCATCAAAACTTCACACCCTCACATCACTGAACAAGCCCTTATACATCTCATCCAGCATCACAGTGCATCTTATATGCATCACACATGCTCATTTCCTAAGTCTAAAGATCGTCCAGTTGCAAATTCACATGAATTTCGCCAACAAAGAAACTTTATGGGTGGATTAGCGAAGGTAAAAAACGTCATGAACAACCACATAACATTCACCACCATGCTTTGTGATTCGTAAACCAAAGAAAACGGTTTAGGGGGGACTGAAAGAAAAGAAAACCCTCTTGGCTTCAACAAAGGCGGAAAAGTTACGCAAGCATTGACGATCATGACTGTATGACCGGTCATTCGACGATAAATCATAGCAAGAACGTCCTGATAATAATATGGTACCCATTTTACAAGTATCATGGCAATTATTACTGGAAAACTTGGACTATC
Organism: Coenobita brevimanus; assembly: GCF_032717465.1. Classification (NCBI taxonomy): domain Eukaryota; kingdom Metazoa; phylum Arthropoda; class Malacostraca; order Decapoda; family Coenobitidae; genus Coenobita; species Coenobita brevimanus. The sequence continues at coordinate 4,133,711 of NW_027644770.1, read as the reverse complement.
AACTCGTATTGCAACTACTACCCACACCGACCAATCAACGACACGAGCTTTGTGACGTCACTCGACCAATCAGCGAGCACCAGAAGTGAAGGAGGGAAGGGATCTTATGTTGTCCTGTTGAGAAGCAACCACCTGGAAAATTTTATATGCCACAAAACTCTCCATTCCGGCCGGGGCCGGAGAGAGATACCGCAAAAAAATCATGAAATGTATTTTTGACGGTCTTTTTTAACGAACACCGCTATATTAACGTTACAGAATATTCATTGTGTGTGTTTATTAATCTTCAACATGACAAATAGATAGAAATAATATTAACAGGGCTTGGGATGGGGTAGAAATATTTTAACCAACATTATGTGTGTTGTTCTGCTCATTTGGAACACGTCCAAAATTTGAGAAGATTATTGGTCACAGTCAGGGAATTAGGCAGGATCCGTCGATTGTCATACATTAAACGAAGGACAGTCCAGTCCTTTATAAATTTCTATTGATAACCCTAAATAATCCGTCATTAACTCCTTCATTAACTTACTAACTTCATGCCATTAAGTTACTAACTTCTATAAACTAGTCCTCCATAATCCCAGCTATTTTCCAGTATCAATAACCTATCTCAACATCCAAACCTATCCATCAGCATAACACCCTGTTCCAAGTATCTCAACCCTTCAGCATCCCTACCACTCACCCAGCATCCCCTACCGCGCTCTCAGCATCCCTACCCCACTGACAGCATCCCAAACCCGCTCGTAATATTACAACCCCACTCGCAGCATCTTTACCTCTCTCCCATAATCCATATCCATCTCTCGACATCCCAACTCGTCTCTGATTATAATTATCATTCCCCGACCATCCCTGCCCTACTGTCTGCATCCTTACCTCTCTGCAAGCATCCATACCCTCCTGTCTGAATCATTATCTCTACTAGCTTCCCCTCCTGTCACCCAGCACTGTCATCCGTCTCTTACCATCCGCACCCCACTCCCAGCATCTTTCTCTAAAAATCCCTTACCCCTTCCTCGGCAACCCAATCCCTCTCACACCATCCTTATCCCTTTCACAGTATCCAGATCCCTCCCTGTCTGTCTATCTTATTATTGCCAGACGCTTTAAACCCGAAAGGGGTGGCCACAAACAAATCGCCTTCATGTCGCCCTGTCTCCCATCCATCCACTGCCCTGCTGCCAGCTCACACACCCCTCTCACATATACCTCTCCACGCCAAGCCTCCACCTAATCTTTGGTCTCCCCTTCCATCTCCCACCTGCCACTCACTCAAATAAACTCTCCTCGTCAGTCTCGCGCTCTCCACATGGCCAAGCCACTGTCACAGCATCTACAATTTCCTCACAGCATCCACATGCCTCTGACAGCATCCAAATCCCTCTAACAGCACCCATACCGGCCTCAGAGCATCCACACCCATCTCATAGCATCCATACCCCTCCTCTCACACCATCCACAGCCTTCTCACAGCATTCATACATCCCACACAGAGTCCATATCCTTCTAGGAGAATTCACATTACTTACATACCATCCATACCCTTCTCACAGAATTCTTTCCTTTTTCACAGCATCCCATCACCTCACACAACATCCAGACCCCTTTCTTAGTATCCTTACCCCTCTCTCAGCATCCATACCCTTCTCTCAGTATCATTACCATACCTCCAGCATCCCTACCCTGCTGTCTACATCCTTACCTCTCTGCCAGCACCCCTACTTCGCTCTTTGCATCCTGACAGCATCTCTACTTTGCTGTTTGCATCCTTACCTCTTTCCCAGAAACCATACTCGTCACACAGCATCCCTACCCTACTGCCTGTATCCTTATCTCTTTAACAGCATCCTTACCCATCATCCAACATCCTGATCAAGCTAACACGTCACTACATCCCTGCCAGCATCCCTACCCTGCTGTCTACATACTTACCTCTCCTAGCATCCCTACCTGTCATCCAGCATCCCTACCAAGCTGACACTGCTCTTGCTCTCTGTCAGCATTCCTACCACTCTGCCAGCATCCCTAGCCCGAGACTAGCATCCGTATCTCACTCTTAGCGTCACGATTCACCAGTAGTATTAGCGGAAGTAGTTGTAGTAGTAGCAGTGGTATTCATTTTGGTTTAGTTGCTGTTGTAGTAGTAGCAGCAGCAGCAACTGTAGTAATATAACCTTATGCTTTGTTGCAATTCTTGTCGTACCAGTAGTAGTTGAAGTAGTAGTGTTGATTGTGGTGGTTGTAGTGGTACTGTCAGCAAGAGAAGTGGAAATACCGGTAACGAATGGCGTACGTGTGCTGAGAATGAGACATTGGATGGAGGAAGATAGGTATGGATGCTGGGAGATGGAGTATGAATGGTGGGAGAGAGGTAGGGATGCTGGGACATAGGTAGGGGTGCTTGGAGATGGGTAGAGATGCTGGTTGAAGGGTGATGGTGCTGGGAGATGGGTTGGGATGCTGGAAGATGGGCATGGATGCTGGGAGGTCGGTAGTGAAGCTGAGAGATAGGTGGGAATGCTGATAAATCTGTAGAGATGTTAATATATGGATAGGGATGCTGGCCGGTAGGGAGGTTGGGAGATGGGTGGGGATGCTGATGAATCGATTGAGATGCTAAGATATGAGTGGGGTTGCTGGTAGACCGTTAGGGAGGCTGGGAGATGGGTGGGGATGCTAGTGGATCGGTAGAGATACTGGAAGTTGGGTGGAGATACTGGTAGATCAGGAGGAATGATCGGTAAAGAAGTAGAGAGCTAAGAAAAAGACACTGATCTTAGGAAATGGAAACAGATGCTGGGAGATGGGTAAGGATGCTAGGAATGGGTCGGATGCTGAGAGAGGGGATGGCTTGCTGGGAGAGGGGCTGCGATAGTGAGGGAGTTATATTAGAATATGAGCTGGATACTGAGGACTTTCTATTTACACATTTCTAGTATTAATTTGGTAAATCACGGATTAATGGGGGTAACTAATATGAAATAATGAAGAGCTGGTCCATCCATTATTTAATTTATGTCCTTCACCTGATCCTACCCTAATCCCCTGCGTGTGATCAAATAATCTCTTCAAATTTTGGACGTATTCTATAATTCGAATGAAGAACAAAAATAATGCTGATATGATACTCATTTACACCTATGACGGTCACAGAATCCTTCATCCTACGCATTCCCAAGCTCAGTTTGTATTATTTTTATCCATTTGGGACATTCACAATTTATATAACACTTTGTGACACTTCGATGACCTTCATATAGCGGTCTTCGTTGAAAGAATCACCGAGAAAACGACATTCTGTGTTGTTTTGTATTATCTCTGACCCCGGAATTCAGCGTTTTACGGCATATCAGCGTTTGCATGCTATTCCTTCTCAATAGGACAAGATCCCTTCCTTCAGTTGTGCTGCACGCTGATTCGTCGGCGATGATATCATTGTGCTGCCCATTCATTGGTTCACGATCATGTCACGATGGCCTCAATACCCTGACCCCTCCTACCAGTCACACCACAGTGGAAATCGAATGGCGTTTTAATTTTGCGACCCTGCCAATCTTCACTTATTACTAGGACATACTACTGAAAACGTTATTTCCATGTTTTTAACGGCACTCTCGTATATAGAAAATTATAGAAACCAGACTAAGAAATCGAATGAATTCGAAAACTGATATTAAAATAGTTTGGTAGGAAGGCATCAAAACTTCACACCCTCACATCACTGAACAAGCCCTTATACATCTCATCCAGCATCACAGTGCATCTTATATGCATCACACATGCTCATTTCCTAAGTCTAAAGATCGTCCAGTTGCAAATTCACATGAATTTCGCCAACAAAGAAACTTTATGGGTGGATTAGCGAAGGTAAAAAACGTCATGAACAACCACATAACATTCACCACCATGCTTTGTGATTCGTAAACCAAAGAAAACGGTTTAGGGGGGACTGAAAGAAAAGAAAACCCTCTTGGCTTCAACAAAGGCGGAAAAGTTACGCAAGCATTGACGATCATGACTGTATGACCGGTCATTCGACGATAAATCATAGCAAGAACGTCCTGATAATAATATGGTACCCATTTTACAAGTATCATGGCAATTATTACTGGAAAACTTGGACTATCAACTCGTATTGCAACTACTACCCACACCGACCAATCAACGACACGAGCTTTGTGACGTCACTCGACCAATCAGCGAGCACCAGAAGTGAAGGAGGGAAGGGATCTTATGTTGTCCTGTTGAGAAGCAACCACCTGGAAAATTTTATATGCCACAAAACTCTCCATTCCGGCCGGGGCCGGAGAGATACCGCAAAAAAATCATGAAATGTATTTTTGACGGTCTTTTTTAACGAACACCGCTATATTAACGTTACAGAATATTCATTGTGTGTGTTTATTAATCTTCAACATGACAAATAGATAGAAATAATATTAACAGGGCTTGGGATGGGGTAGAAATATTTTAACCAACATTATGTGTGTTGTTCTGCTCATTTGGAACACGTCCAAAATTTGAGAAGATTATTGGTCACAGTCAGGGAATTAGGCAGGATCCGTCGATTGTCATACATTAAACGAAGGACAGTCCAGTCCTTTATAAATTTCTATTGATAACCCTAAATAATCCGTCATTAACTCCTTCATTAACTTACTAACTTCATGCCATTAAGTTACTAACTTCTATAAACTAGTCCTCCATAATCCCAGCTATTTTCCAGTATCAATAACCTATCTCAACATCCAAACCTATCTATCAGCATAACACCCTGTTCCAAGTATCTCAACCCTTCAGCATCCCTACCACACACACACACACACACACACACACACACACACACACACACACACACACACACACACACACACACACACACACACACACACACACACACACAATCAATGAATGGGTATAAGTGACCCGCTATGCTCACAGGTCAATATGAACTGTGGTTCCTGTGTTTGGATGCAACTTTTTTTTTTTTTTTTTTTTTTTTTTTTTTTTTAGTTACAAAGCGCTAAAAATAAACGAAAAATATTGGACCAGTTATTCGTTGTAAATTTAAATTTAATAGCATATTATTCCTTTTATTTTACTTTTTTTTTTTTTTTGAGCTTGATTCGCCTGTCATCAAGAATTTGTAAGTTGGCATCTCAGGTCACAGCACCTCCTGACTGACTCCTGGAAGATGACAAGACAGAGTTGTCTGCAGTTTTCCCCTTGCTTCAATCAGAGCTGGATATCCATATTCGCATTTCATCAACGGACTTACCCTCTCTCTCTCTCTCTCTCTCTATCTATCTCTCTAAACCCCTGCTTCCCTCCTTTCTTCTCTTCCTCCTCCCTCCCCCATCTAGCATCTCTCTCTCTCTCTCTCTCTTTCTCTCTCTCTCTCTCTCTCTCTCTAAACCTCTGCTTCCGTCCTTTCTTGTCTCCCTCCTCCCTCCCCCATCTACCCTCTCTCTCTATGGTCAGATTAGAGGACTGAATAGACTGTAGTCGCGGAGCAGGACTCTGAGGTTGTCATTATCGTACCCTGGCAACCTACCATTCGACAGTGCGTCCGATTTCGTATCATATTATACACGAATCATATTATATGCACGAATATATTATACACGAATATTATTATACACGAACATATTATACACGAATCATATTATTATGCACGAATATATTATACACGAATATTATTATACACGAACATATTATACACGAATCATATTATTGTGCACGAATATATTATACACGAATAATATGACACACGAATATAAGTATGCACGAATATATTATACACGAATAATATTACACACGAACATATTATACACGAATCTTATTATTATGCACAGATATATTATCCATGAATATTATTATTCACGAACATATTATACACGAATATTATTATACACGAACATATTGTACAAGAATCATATTGTTGTTCACGAATATATAATACACGAATAATATTCCACACGAACATATTATACACGAATCACATGCGTCTGATATTATACTGTACGCGAAATCACGCACTTCTGAATCGTAGGTTGCCAGGGCACGATAATAACAACCTCAGAGTCGCGCGCCGCGGCTATAGTAACCAAGGAGACTCATTTTTAGAGCAGGAATAAACCTGACTAAATTTCATGGAACCACAACATAATATTCAAGCTATCAGTGGCCCACTTCCGTCAGATGAACACAAATTTACAGTAGAATTAGTGTTGTTTTTGTTAGCATTATAATGTTTAGTTTGCTTCATGTTTACGTCTGTCCGATAGCACGATAACTCTCTCTCTCTCTCTCTCTCTCTCTCTCTCTCTCTCTCTCTCTCTCTCTCTCTCTCTCTCTCTTATCTTTTGTCTGCCTGTCTCGAAACTTTGTGGGAACGACCTTGCTTCTCTTTACGTCTCAGGCTACCTCCTTCTTTCCTTCCCTTATTTCCTTAATTCCTTCCTTTCTTCGACGTCTCTTTCTTTCCCTATTTCCCCTTCCTCACTTTTTCCCATCCAGTTCCCTTTTCCTCCTAATTCTTTTCACCATTTCCACTCCTTTTCCTTCCTTCTTCCTTTTCACATCCTTCCCTCTTCTCCCTCCCTGTTCTTTTCAGCATTTCCTCCCTTCCTCCCATTATCTCCTTCGCCCCCTCCTTTTCTCCCCTCCTTGCCAGTCCTCGTACCCTCTCTCCCCCTCCTTTCCTCCCCCTACGACTCCCCCCTTCCTCTCCTCCCCCTACCCTTCCCCATCCTCTCTGCGCAAGGGCCAATTTAAATCCCAACTCCAGTACGAACTGACGTTCAAACTCAAGTGCCAACTCAGGTCCCAACACAGTTACCAAACGCAAGTACCAACTTAAGTCTTAATACAAGTACCAACTCAAGTCATAACTCAAGCGTTAACTTAGTCCCAACTCAAGCGGAAACTTAAGTATCAGCTCAAGCGTCCCAACCCAAGCGCCAAATTAAGTCCCAAGTCAAGTGCCAACGTAAATTACAACTCAAGTGTCAACTTAAGTCCCAACTAATGAATCAACTTAAGTGCCAACTCAAGTGACAACGTGCCAACTCAGGTACGAACATAAATCCCAACTCAAGTGAAACCTTAAGTGCCAACTCAAGTGCCAACTTGGGTCAAAACTCAAGCGCCAATGTAGGTCCCAACTCAAGTGCCAACGTTAGCTCCAACTCAAGTGCCAACGTAAGTGTCAACGAAAGCTCCAACTAGTGCCAACGTAAATGCCAACTCAAGAGCTAACTTAAGTGCCAACTAAAGCGCCAACTTATATTGCAACTCAAGCGCAAACATATCTCCCAACTCAAGTGACAACATAAGTGCCAACTCAAGTGACAACACAAGTGCCAACTCAAGTGACAACATAAGTTCCAACTCAAGTGACAAAATAAGTGCCAACTCAAGTGACAAAATAAGTGCCAGCTCAAACGTCAACTCAGGTCCAAACTCATGCGCCAGCTTGGGTCTTAGCTTAAGTTACAACTTAAGTCCCAACTCAAGCTCCATCATGTTTCATCTCAAGCGAAAACTCAAGTCCCAATTCAAGCAATATCTTTAGTCCCAACGAAAGGGCGAGCATACGTCTCAAATCAAGCATCAACTGAAGTTCCAATTCAAGCACCAGCTTAAGTCCCAACTCAAGCGCCACATTAAGTCCAAACTTAACTGCCAACTTAAGTGCCAAATAAAGTGCTATCGTAAATGATAAGTGCAAATGTGAGTGCCAGTTCAAGTGCCAACTAAAGTGCCAACTCAAATGCAAACTTAAGAGAAAACTCAAATGCCAACTTAAATGCCAACTTAAGTGCAAACTCACGTGGTGACGTAAGTGCCAATTCAATTGTTAAGCTCCGACCAAAGTGCCAAATTAAGTGCCAACTTAAATCCAACACAATCGCCAATTTAAATCCCAACTCAAGTACCAACTATAGCTCAAACTCAAGTGTCAACTCAAGTCCCAACACAGGTACTACTTGGGCCCAAACACAAGTACCAACTAAAGTCCTAACAAAAGTACGAGCTCAAGTCCTAACTCAAGCGCTAACTTAAGTCCCAACTCAAGTGCCAACTAAGATCCCAACTCATGCGCCAACTTGTCCCAATCCAAGCACCAACTTAGGTTCCAACTCAAGCACCAACTGAAGTCCAAACTCAAGCACCAACTGAAGTCCCAATTCAAGTGCCAACGTAAGTCACAACTCAAGTGCCAACGTAAGTTACAACTGAAGCACCAACTTAAGTCCCAGTTCACAAGTCAACTCAAGTCCTAACTAAAGCGCCAACTTACGCTGCATCTCAAGCACCAACATTAATCCCAACTCAATTGAAACCTTAAGTGCCAACTTAGGTCAAAACTCAAGCGCCAATGTAGATCTCAGCTCAAGCGCGTACTTAAGTTCCAACTCAAGCGCCAACTTATGTCCAACTCAGGCGCCATCCTAAGTCCCAACTCAAGCTCTAAAATACGTCTCAACTCAAGCGCCAACTTAAGTCCCAACTCAAGCGCCAACTTAAGTCCCAACTCAAGCGCCAAATTAAGTCCCTACTCAAGCGTCAACTTAAGTCCCAACTCAAGCGCCAACCTAAGTCCCAACTCAAACGCCAACTTAAGTCCCAATTCAAGAGTCAACTTAAGTCCCAACTCAAGCGCCAACTTAAGTCCCAACTCAAGCACCAACTTAAATCCCAACTCAAGCGCCAACTTAAGTCCCAACCCAAGCGCCAACTAAAGTCCCAAGTCAAGTGCGAACTTAGTTCAAACTTGTCCCAATTTAAGTGCCAACTTCAAGTGCCTCAAGTGGCACTCAGATTGCACCTATGTGGAAGTTTTCTACTTAAGTGCCACTTAAGTTCAAGTTCCACTTAAGTGCCACTGAAGTTCCACTCAAGTTCCACTCAAGTTCCTCTTAAGTGGTTCTTAAATGGAACTTAAGTGGCACTTAAGTTGCACTTAAGTGGCACTTAAGTTGCACTTAAGTGGCACTTAAGTTGCACTTAAGTGGCACTTAAGTTGCACTTAAGTGGCACTTAAGTTGCACTTAAGTGGCACTTAAGTTGCACTTAAGTGGCACTTAAGTTGCACTTAAGTTGCACTTAAGTGGCACTTAAGTTGCACTTAAGTTGCACTTAAGTTGCACTTAAGTTGCACTTAAGTTGCACTTAAGTGGCACTTAAGTGGCACTTAAGTTCCACTTAAGTTCCACTTAAGTTCCACTTAAGTGGCACTTAAGTTCCACTTAAGTTCCACTTAGGTACCACTTAAGTACCACTTAAGTGGAACTTGAACTTAGTGGAACTTAAGTAGAACTCTTCCGGATAGGTGCCATCTGAATGCCACTTTAGGCATTTAAGTTGGCACTTAAATTGGGACAAGTTGGAACTAAGTTGGCATTTGAGTTGGGACTTTAGTTGGCGCTTGAGTTGGGACTTAAGTTGGCCCTTAAGTTGAAACTTAAGTTGGCGCTTGAGTTGGAATTTAAGTTGGCACTTGAGTTGGGACTTAAATTGGCTCTTGAGTTGGGACTTAAGTTGGCGCTTGAGTTGGAATTTCAGTTGGCGCTTGAGTTGGGACTTAAGTTGGCGCTTGAGTTGGGACTTAAGTTGGCGCTTGAGTTGGGACTTATGTTGGCGCTTGAGTTGGGACTTAAGTTGGTGCTTGAGTTGGGAGCTACTTTGGCACTTGAGTTGGGACTTAGGTTGGTGCTTGTGTTGGGACTTAAGTTGGTGCTTGAGTTGGGACTTAAGTTGGCGCTTGAGTTGGGACTTAAGTTGGCACTTGAATTGGGGCTTGAGTTGGGATCTACTTTGGTGCTTGAGTTGGGACTTAGGTTGTCGCTTGAGTTGGGACTTAAGTTCTTGCTTGAATTGGGAAATAGTTTGGCGGTTGAGTTAGGACTTAAGTTGGCGCTTGAGTAGGGACATAAGTTTTCGCTTGAGTTGGGACTTAGGTTGGCGTTTGAGTTGGGAGTTAAGTTGGCGCTTGAGTCGTGACTTAAGTTGGCGCTTGATTTGGGACTTAAGTTGATGCTTGAGTTATGACTCAAAGTTCGCGCTTGAGTCAGGACTTAGGTTGGCGCTTGAGTTTTTACTTAAGTTGGCGCTTGAGTTGGGGCTTAAGTTGGCGCTTGACTTAGGATTTACGTTGGCGCTTGAGTTGGGACTTAAGTTGGTGCTTCAGTTGGGACTTAAGTTGGTGCTTCATTTGGGACTTAAGCTGGTGCTTGAGTTCGGAGCTACTTTGGCACTTGAGTTGAGACTTAGGTTGGCGCTTGAGTTGGGACCTAAGTTGGCGCTTGAGTTGGGACTTAGGTTGGTGCTTGTGTTAGGACTTAAGTTGGTGCTTGAGTTGGGACTTAAGTTGGCGCTTGAGTTGGGGCTTAAGTTGGTGCTTGAGTTTGGACCTACTTTGGCGCTTGAGTTGGGACTTAGGTTGGCGCTTGAATTGGGACTTAGGTTGTCGCTTGACTTGGGACTTAAGTTGGTACTTGAGTTGGGACTTAGGTTGGCTCTTAAGTTAGGACTTAAGTTGGCGCTTGAGTTGGGAATTAAGTTTTCGCTTGAGTTGGGACTTAGGTTAGCGCTCGAGTTCGGACTTAAGTTGGCGCTTAATTTGGGACTTAATTTGGCGCTTGAGTTAGGACTCAAAGTTCGCTCTTGAGTTGGGACTTAAGTTGGCGCTTGACTTGGGACTTAAGGTCGCGCTTAGGTTGTGGCTTAAGTTTGCAATTAAGTTGAGACTTATGTTGGAACGCTTGAGTTGGGACTTAAGTTCGCGCTTGAACTTGGACCTACGTTGGCGCTTGAGTTTTTACCCAAGTTGGCACTAAGGTTTCACGTGAGTTGGGATTAATGTTGGTGCTTGAGATGCAGCATAAGTTGGCGCATGTGTTGGGACTTGAGTTGACTCGTGATTTGAGATTTATGTTGGTGCTTGAGTCGTTACTTGCGTTGGCACTTGAGTTGTAACTTACGTTGGCACTTGAGTTGGGACTTTAGTTGGTGCTTGAGTTAGGACTTCAATTAGTGCTTGAGTTGGGACTTCAGTTGGTGCTTGAGTTGGGACTAAATTTGGTGCTTGGATTGGGACAAGTTTACACTTGACTTGGAACTTAAGTTGGCGCTTGAGTTGAGACCTTAGTTGGCGCTTAAGTTGGGACTTAAGTTAGCGCTTGAGTTAGGACTTGATCTCGTACTTGTGTTAGGACTTAAGTTGGTACTTGTGTTTGGACCCAAGTGGTACCTGTGTTGGGACGAATTGACACGAGTTTGATCATTAGGTGGTACTTGAGTTGGGATTTGAATTGGCGCTTGTGTTGGAATTACGTTGGCACTTGTTTTAGGACTTAAGTTGGCACTTGTTATAGGACTTAAGTTGGCACTTATTTTGGGACTTAATTTGGCACTTGAGTCGGAGCTTTAGTTATTTGAACTGGAACTTACGTCACCAAGTGAGTTTGCACTTAAGTTGGGATTTGCGTTTGCACTTAAGTTGGCATTCGCGTTTGCACTTAGGGTAGCATTTGCGTTTCCAGTTAAGTTGACAGTTGAGTTTTCTCTTCAGTTTGCATTTGAGTTGGCACTTAAGTTGGCACTTGAATTGGCACACAAGTTTGCACTTATCATTTACGTTAGCAATTTATTTGGCATTTACGTTGGCAGTTAAGTTTGGACTTAAGTTTGCACTTGAGTTGGGACTTAAGCTGCTGCTTGAAATGGACCTTAAGTTGGTGCTTGAGTTGGGACCAATGTTCGCCCTTTAATTGGGACTAAATGTGGCGCTTGAGTTGGTACTTAAGCTTGCGCTTGAGATGAGACTTCTTGCCGCTTGAGTTGGGACTTTAATTGTCACTTGAGCTGGGATCTAAGTTGGCGCTTGAGTTTGGACCTGAGTTAGCATTTGAGTTGGCACTTATTTTGTCCCTTGAGTTGACGCTTATGATGTCACTTGAATTGGCTATTGTGTTGTCACGAGTTGGCACGTAAGTTATCTCTTGAGTTGGCACTTACGTTGGCACGAGTTGGAGCTTACACTGGCACTTGAGTTGGAGCTTACCTTGGCACTTAAGTTGGGAACTATGCTGACCTTTGAATTGTAATTAAGCTGGTGCTTGAGTTGAGACTAAGGTTGGCGCTTGAGTTGAGACATGGGTTGGCACTTGAGTTGGGACCTACGTTGGCGCTTGAGTTTTGCCCCAAGTTGGCACTTGAGTTGGCACTTAAGGTTTCACTTGAGTTGGGATTAATGTTCGTACTTGAGTTGAAACGTTGTCACTTGAGTTGGCACTTAAGTTGATTCATGAGTTGAGACCTAAGTTGGCACTTGAGTTGTAACTTACATTGGCACTTGAGTTGAGACTAGGTTGGCGCTTGAGTTGGGACTAAGCTCTTGAGTTATGACTTGAGTTGGTACTTGTGTTAAGACTTAAGTTGGTACTTGCGTTTGGTACCTGTGTTGGGACATGAGTTGGCACTTGAGTTTGAACTTTAGTTGGAACTTGAGTTGGGATTTAAATTGGCCCCTGTGAAGAGAGGAGGGGGAGGAGTAGAGGGAGGAGAGGAAGGGGGAGTCGTAGGGGGGGAGAGGAGAGGGTACGAGGACGGGCAAGGAGGGGAGAGAAAGAGGGGGCGAAGGAGAAAATGGAAGGAAGGGAGGAAATGCTGAAAAGAACTGGGAAGGAGAATATGGAAGGAGGTGAAAAGAAAGGAAAGAAAAGGAGTGGAAATGGTGAAAAGAATTAGGAAGAGGAAAAGGGAACTGGATGGGAAAAAGTGAGGAAGGGGAAACAAGGAAAGAAAGAGACGTCGAGGAAAGGAAGGAAGGAATTAAGGAAGAATGGAAGGAAAGGAAAGAAGGAGTTACCCTGAGACGTAAGGTGAAGCAAGGTCGTTCCCACAAAGGTTCAAGACAGGCAGACAAAAGATGAGAGAGAGAGAGAGAGAGAGAGAGAGAGAGAGAGAGAGAGAGAGAGAGAGAGAGAGAGAGAGAGAGAGAGAGAGAAGGAAGAGAGGGAGTCTGACTGTAAAATATCCCATTCTTTGAGGAAGGAGAGTCAGAACATCTTCAAAGCAAATATCCTCATCAGCAGTGCTGGGAACGCTACTAATAAAAAGTAGCGGCGCTCCCATTCCCGTTACTAGCCTGAAAAAGTAGTGGCGTTACTGGTTTCGCTACTTGATACGAAATGTAGCGGTGCTCCCGCTCCTGCTGCTTTGGATAAGAAAAACGTACACGAAGGAAAGGTTAACAAAAATCTGTGATATAGCAATACACTATATACTGTTTTGATAATATTAGTCAGTCTGAGTGGTTATGTTGTGTACCAGTAATGTCAGTATACACTTATACTGAATAAATAAAATCATACATGTCGGTGTCACTTTAATGAAGCTTAGAGCCGAAGGTACAGGAAAAAAGCTATTTACTGTATAATGTAACAAATGCTCTTTTACACTGTTACCTAGTATACCTACTGAAAGTAACATACGTAAGTAACAGGCAAAAAAATGTAGCCTACCATTGATACATATTATATAGATTTATTATATTTTCAATGATACTCATTTAAGATATATACGAAAACGAGAGTAAAAATGAACTGGGGCTTTCTGTTAAAGGCTATACAATGGCAATGTTTTTTCCATTACCTTAAACTGGAAGTAACATACTTTTACGAAATAATAACGTAGTGCGTAAGAATTAGTCTGAAAGAGAGAGTGAGGGACAGAGCGCAAGTTAGAGACGGGAATAGTTAGAGGTGTGTGTGTGTCTGTGTGTGTGTGTGTTAGCATTGCCTACATCTAGCTGACATCCTTATTTATCTTTAGGCCTACTTAATTTAAATGATCGATAATTAACTAGCAACTTCCTGTCTAATTATTGCACAATTACTAATAAATAATATATATAGTTTAATAAATTACTGATGTAATGTAGAACAAACATCCTTAATTGACAGAATTGACGAAAGTAGTATTTTTCGTCATTAATAAATACAACCAAACCGTCGGCATATCTGTATGTACTCACGACTCCGGACTGTATTCGTCGCGTGAGTAGTGAGGAGCGCGGTAACGCGTGAGTACAGCCAAAAAGTAGCGGCGCTCTCAATTCCGCTACTGGCTAAAAAAAAAAAAGTAATGGCGTTACCACCATCGCTATTAAAATAGTAGCGGCGCTATTCCCAGCATTGCTCAAGTGCCATCCCATGTTTCAACTCAAGCGCCAACCTTAGTCCCAACTCAAGCACCAGCTTAATCACAACTCAGGGGTCAGCATAGGTCCCTACTCAAGTGCCAACGTAAGCTCCAAGTTAAGTGCCAACGTAAGCTCCAACTCAAGTGCCAACGTAAGTGCCAACGTAAGCTCCAACTCAAGTGCCAACGTAAGTGCCAACGTAAGCTCCAACTCGTGCCAACGGAATTGCCAACTCAAGCGCTAACTTAAGTGCCAACTAAAGCGCCAACTTATGTTGCAACTCAAGCGCAAACATAACTCCCAACTCAAGTGACAACACAAGTGCCAACTCAAGTGACAACATAAGTGCCTACTCAAATGCCAACTCAGGTCCAAACACAAGCGCCAACTTGGATCTCAGCTCAAGTGACAGTTTAAGTCCCAACTCAAGCGCCAACATGTCTCAGCTCAAGCGCAAACTTAAGTACCAACTCAAGCGCCATCTTTAGTCCCAACTAAAGGGCGACCTTAGGTCCCAACTCAAGTACCAAGTTAAGTTCCAATTCAAACACCAGCTTAAGTCCCAACTCAAGTGCCAACTTAAGTCCAAACTTAACTGCCAACTTAAGTGCCAAATAAAGTGCTAACGTAAATGATAAGTGCTAACGTGAGTGCCAATTCAAGTGCCAACTTAAGTGTCAACTCAAATGCCAACTTAAGAGAAAACTCAAATGCCAACTTACGTGCAAACGCAAATGCCAACTTAAGTGCAAACTCACGTGTTGACGTAAGTGTCAATTCATATGTTAACTAAAGCTCCGACTTAAATACCAAGTTAAGTCCTATAACAAGTGCCAACTTAAGTCCTAAAACAAGTGCCAACTTAAATCCAACACAAGAGCCGATTTAAATCCCAACTCAAGTACCACCAAAAGTTCAAACTCAAGTGTCAACTCAAATCCCAACACAGGTACCATTTGGGTCCAAACACAAGTACCAACTTAAATCCTAACACAAGTACGAGCTCAAGTCCTAACTCAAGCGCTAACTTAAGTCCCAACTCAAGCGCTAAATAAGGTCTCAACTCAAGCGCCAACATAAGTCCCAACTCAAGCGCCGACTTGTCCCAATCCAAGAACCAACTTAAGTCCCAACTTAAGCTCAAACTGAAGTCCCAACTCAAGCACCAACTGAAGTGCCAACGTAAGTTAAAACTCAAGCACCAACTGTAGTCCCAGTTCAAGTGCCAACGTAAGTTACAACTCAAGTGCCAACGTAAGTTACAACTCAAGCACCAATTTAAGTCTCAGTTCACGAGTCAACTCAAGTCCCAACTCAAGCGCCAACTTATGCTGCATCTCAAGCACCAACATTAATCCCAACTCAGGTGAAACCTTAAGTGCGAACTTGGGTCAAAACTCAAGCACCAACTCAGGTCTCAACTCAGGTACCAAACGCAAATACCAACTTAAGTCTTAACACAAGTACCAACTCAAGTCATAAATCAAGCGGTAACTTAGTCTCGACTCAAGCAGCAAGTTAAGTATCAACTCAAGCTTCAAATGAATTCCCAACTCAAGTGCCAACATAAGTTACAACTCAAGTGCCAACTTAAGTCCCAACTCATGAATTAACTTAAGTGCCAACTCAAGTGACAACGTGCCAACTCAAGTACGAATATTAATCCCAACTCAAGTGCCAACCCATGTCTCAACTCAAGCGCTAACCTCAGTCCCAACTCAAGCATCAGCTTAATCACAACTCAATGGTCAGCATAGGTCCCAACTCAAGTGACAACGTAAGCTCCAACTCAAGTGCCAACATAAGTGCCAACGTAAGCGCCAACCCAAGTGCCGACGTAAGTTTCAACGTAAGATCCAACTCAAGTGCCAACGTAAGTGCCAACTTAAGAACTAACTTAAGTGCCAACTAAAGAGCCAACTTATATTGTAACTTAAGCGCAAACGTAACTCCCAACTCAAGTGACAACATCAGTGCCAACTCAAGTGACAACACAAGTGCGAACTCAAATGCCAACTCTGGTCCAAACTCAAGCGCCAACTTGGGTTCCAACTCAAGCGCCAACTTGGGTTCCAACTCAAGCTCCAACTTAATTCCCAACTCAAGCGGCAACCTAAGTCCCAACTCAAGCGCGAACTTAAGTCCCAACTCAAGCGCGAACTTAAGTCCCAACTCAAGCGCCAACTTAAGTTCCAACTCAAGCGCCAACTTAAGTTCCAACTCAAGCACCAACTTAAGTCACAACTCAAGCGCCAACTTAAGTCCCAATTCAAGCGCCATCTTAGGTCCCATCTTAAGCCTCAACTTAAGTTCCAACTCAAACGCCAACTTAAATCCCAACTCAAGCGCCAACTTAAGTCCCAACTCAAGCACCAACTTATGTCCCAGCTCAAGTGCCAACCTATGACCGAACTCAAGCGCAAACTTAAAGACCCATCTCAAGTTCCAACTAAAGTCCCAACTCAAGTGCCAACTTAGTTCCCAACTTGTCCCAGTTTAAGTGCCAACTTAAGTGCCTCAAGTGGCACTCAGGTGGCACCTATGTGGAAGTGTTCTACTTAAGTGTCACTTAATGTTCAAGGTCCACTTAAGTGCCACTTGAGTGGAACTTGAGTGGCACTTAAGTGGAACTTGATCTTAAGCAGCAGTTAAGTAGAACACACACACACACACACACACACACACACACACACACACATACATTCTCTCTCTCTCTCTCTCTCTCTCTCTCTCCCCTAACCAACAAAGATTCAAGGGTGAATTTGCATCTGTAATTACTTAAGCTTTACGAATTATTTTTTTTATGCATGGAAGAAGGAACCAAAGGCCAGAAGCCCGCACGATTTCTCCCTCCCAGAAATTAAATACATTAATAAGAGGGCTGAATTCAGGATGTGTTCATTTGGAGATGCCTGGATGCACTGCGTTTGAAAGACTGAAGGTCATAGGCAGTAGGAAATACAGAGGAAGACAGTTCCAGAGTTGACCTGTTGCATACATGGAGGACTGGGAGTAAATCGTATAGAAAAGAGATGAGAGCAGGATTGGAGTAATTGTAATTGTAATTTAACTGAAATGTAATTATTTAGAAATATTGTAATTGTAATCATAATTGTAATTAAAAGTAAAATTGAAGTAATGAATTGTAATTGTAATTGAAAAGTTAATTGTAATTAAATTGGTATTATGAAAGGGAAGGAGAGTGGTAGTGGTAAGTTTATCCCATACCCAGCTGTCATTCAGCTCAAGCGCGTACTTAAGTTCCAACTCAAGCGCCAACTTATGTCCAAATCAGGCGCCAACCTAAGTCCCAACTCAAGCTCTAAAATACGTCTCAACTCAAGCGCCAACTTAAGTCCCAACTCAAGCGCCAACTTAAGTCCCAACTCAAGCGCCAACTTAAGTCCCAACTCAAGCGCCAACTTAAGTCCCAGCTCAAGCGCCAACTTAAGTCCCGGCTCAAGCGCCAACTTAAGTCCCTACTCAAGCGCCAACTTAAGTCCCAACTCAAGCGCCAACCTAAGTCCCAACTCAAACGCCAACTTAAGTCCCAATTCAAGAGTCAACTTAAGTCCCAACTCAAGCGCCAACTTAAGTCCCAACTCAAGCACCAACTTAAATCCGAACTCAAGCGCCAACTTAAGTCCCAACCCAAGCGCCAACTAAAGTCCCAAGTCAAGTGCGAACTTAGTTCAAACTTGTCCCAATTTAAGTGCCAACTTCAAGTACCTCAAGCGGCACTCAGATTGCACCTATGTGGAAGTTTTCTACTTAAGTGCCACTTAAGTTCAAGTTCCACTTAAGTGCCACTGAAGTTCCACTCAAGTTCCACTCAAGTTCCTCTTAAGTGGTTCTTAAATGGAACTTAAGTGGCACTTAAGTGGCACTTAAGTTGCACTTAAGTTGCACTTAAGTGGCACTTAAGTTACACTTAAGTGGCACTTAAGTTACACTTAAGTGGCACTTAAGTGGCACGTAAGTTCAACTTAAGTTCCACTTTAGTTCCACTTAGGTACCACTTAAGTACCACTTAAGTGGAACTTGAACTTAGTGGAACTTAAGTAGAACTCTTCCGGATAGGTGCCATCTGAATGCCACTTTAGGCACTTAAGTTGGCACTTAAATTGGGACAAGTTGGAACTAAGTTGGCATTTGAGTTGGGACTTTAGTTGGCGCTTGAGTTGGGACTTAAGTTGGCCCTTGAGTTGAAACTTAAGTTGGCGCTTGAGTTGGAATTTAAGTTGGGACTTGAGTTGGGACTTAAATTGGCTCTTGAGGTTGGACTTAAGTTGGCGCTTGAGTTGGGACTTAGGTTAGTGTTTGTGTTGGGACTTAAGTTGGCGCTTGAGTTGGGACTTAGGTTGGTCCTTGTGTTGGGACTTAAGTTGGTGCTTGAGTTGGGACTTAAGTTGGCGCTTGAGTTGGGACTTAGGTTGGCGTTTGAGTTGGGAGTTAAGGTTGGCGCTTGAGTCGTGACTTAAGTTGGCGCTTGAGTTGTGACTTAAGTTGGCGCTTGATTTGGGACTTAAGTTGATGCTTGAGTTATGACTCAAAGTTCGCGCTTGAGTCAGGACTTAGGTTGGCGCTTGAGTTTTTACTTAAGTTGGCGCTTGAGTTAGGACTTAAGTTGGTGCTTCATTTGGGACTTAAGCTGGTGCTTGAGTTCGGACTTAGTTGGCACTTGAGTTGAGACTTAGGTTGGCGCTTGAGTTGGGACTTAAGTTGGTGCTTCAGTTGGGACTTAAGTTGGTGCTTCATGTTGGGACTTAAGTTGGTGCTTGAGTTCGGACTTACTTTGGCACTTGAGTTGAGACTTAGGTTGGCGCTTGAGTTGGGACCTAAGTTGGCGCTTGAGTTGGGACTTAGGTTGGTGCTTGTGTTAGGACTTAAGTTGGTGCTTGAGTTGGGACTTAAGTTGGCGCTTGAGTTGGGGCTTAAGTTGGTGCTTGAGTTTGGACCTACTTTGGCGCTTGAGTTGGGACTTAGGTTGGCGCTTGAATTGGGACTTAGGTTGTCGCTTGACTTGGGACTTAAGTTGGTACTTGAGTTGGGAATTAAGTTTTCGCTTGAGTTGGGACTTAGGTTAGCGCTCGAGTTCGGACTTAAGTTGGCGCTTAATTTGGGACTTAATTTGGCGCTTGAGTTAGGACTCAAAGTTCGCTCTTGAGTTGGGACTTAAGTTGGCGCTTGACTTGGGACTTAAGGTCGCGCTTAGGTTGTGGCTTAAGTTTGCAATTAAGTTGAGACTTATGTTGGAACGCTTGAGTTGGGACTTAAGTTCGCGCTTGAACTTGGACCTACGTTGGCGCTTGAGTTTTTACCCAAGTTGGCACTAAGGTTTCACGTGAGTTGGGATTAATGTTGGTGCTTGAGATGCAGCATAAGTTGGCGCATGTGTTGGGACTTGAGTTGACTCGTGATTTGAGATTTATGTTGGTGCTTGAGTCGTTACTTGCGTTGGCACTTGAGTTGTAACTTACGTTGGCACTTGAGTTGGGACTTTAGTTGGTGCTTGAGTTAGGACTTCAATTAGTGCTTGAGTTGGGACTTCAGTTGGTGCTTGAGTTGGGACTAAATTTGGTGCTTGGATTGGGACAAGTTTACACTTGACTTGGAACTTAAGTTGGCGCTTGAGTTGAGACCTTAGTTGGCGCTTAAGTTGGGACTTAAGTTAGCGCTTGAGTTAGGACTTGATCTCGTACTTGTGTTAGGACTTAAGTTGGTACTTGTGTTTGGACCCAAGTGGTACCTGTGTTGGGACGAATTGACACGAGTTTGATCATTAGGTGGTACTTGAGTTGGGATTTGAATTGGCGCTTGTGTTGGAATTACGTTGGCACTTGTTTTAGGACTTAAGTTGGCACTTGTTATAGGACTTAAGTTGGCACTTATTTTGGGACTTAATTTGGCACTTGAGTCGGAGCTTTAGTTATTTGAACTGGAACTTACGTCACCAAGTGAGTTTGCACTTAAGTTGGGATTTGCGTTTGCACTTAAGTTGGCATTCGCGTTTGCACTTAGGGTAGCATTTGCGTTTCCAGTTAAGTTGACAGTTGAGTTTTCTCTTCAGTTTGCATTTGAGTTGGCACTTAAGTTGGCACTTGAATTGGCACACAAGTTTGCACTTATCATTTACGTTAGCAATTTATTTGGCATTTACGTTGGCAGTTAAGTTTGGACTTAAGTTTGCACTTGAGTTGGGACTTAAGCTGCTGCTTGAAATGGACCTTAAGTTGGTGCTTGAGTTGGGACCAATGTTCGCCCTTTAATTGGGACTAAATGTGGCGCTTGAGTTGGTACTTAAGCTTGCGCTTGAGATGAGACTTCTTGCCGCTTGAGTTGGGACTTTAATTGTCACTTGAGCTGGGATCTAAGTTGGCGCTTGAGTTTGGACCTGAGTTAGCATTTGAGTTGGCACTTATTTTGTCCCTTGAGTTGACGCTTATGATGTCACTTG
This sequence comes from Coenobita brevimanus, assembly GCF_032717465.1. Lineage (NCBI taxonomy): Eukaryota > Metazoa > Arthropoda > Malacostraca > Decapoda > Coenobitidae > Coenobita > Coenobita brevimanus. Next base: position 4,113,033 of record NW_027644770.1, on the reverse strand, counting down.
AATTGGCTATTGTGTTGTCACGAGTTGGCACGTAAGTTATCTCTTGAGTTGGCACTTACGTTGGCACGAGTTGGAGCTTACACTGGCACTTGAGTTGGAGCTTACCTTGGCACTTAAGTTGGGAACTATGCTGACCTTTGAATTGTAATTAAGCTGGTGCTTGAGTTGAGACTAAGGTTGGCGCTTGAGTTGAGACATGGGTTGGCACTTGAGTTGGGACCTACGTTGGCGCTTGAGTTTTGCCCCAAGTTGGCACTTGAGTTGGCACTTAAGGTTTCACTTGAGTTGGGATTAATGTTCGTACTTGAGTTGAAACGTTGTCACTTGAGTTGGCACTTAAGTTGATTCATGAGTTGAGACCTAAGTTGGCACTTGAGTTGTAACTTACATTGGCACTTGAGTTGAGACTAGGTTGGCGCTTGAGTTGGGACTAAGCTCTTGAGTTATGACTTGAGTTGGTACTTGTGTTAAGACTTAAGTTGGTACTTGCGTTTGGTACCTGTGTTGGGACATGAGTTGGCACTTGAGTTTGAACTTTAGTTGGAACTTGAGTTGGGATTTAAATTGGCCCCTGTGAAGAGAGGAGGGGGAGGAGTAGAGGGAGGAGAGGAAGGGGGAGTCGTAGGGGGGGAGAGGAGAGGGTACGAGGACGGGCAAGGAGGGGAGAGAAAGAGGGGGCGAAGGAGAAAATGGAAGGAAGGGAGGAAATGCTGAAAAGAACTGGGAAGGAGAATATGGAAGGAGGTGAAAAGAAAGGAAAGAAAAGGAGTGGAAATGGTGAAAAGAATTAGGAAGAGGAAAAGGGAACTGGATGGGAAAAAGTGAGGAAGGGGAAACAAGGAAAGAAAGAGACGTCGAGGAAAGGAAGGAAGGAATTAAGGAAGAATGGAAGGAAAGGAAAGAAGGAGTTACCCTGAGACGTAAGGTGAAGCAAGGTCGTTCCCACAAAGGTTCAAGACAGGCAGACAAAAGATGAGAGAGAGAGAGAGAGAGAGAGAGAGAGAGAGAGAGAGAGAGAGAGAGAGAGAGAGAGAAGGAAGAGAGGGAGTCTGACTGTAAAATATCCCATTCTTTGAGGAAGGAGAGTCAGAACATCTTCAAAGCAAATATCCTCATCAGCAGTGCTGGGAACGCTACTAATAAAAAGTAGCGGCGCTCCCATTCCCGTTACTAGCCTGAAAAAGTAGTGGCGTTACTGGTTTCGCTACTTGATACGAAATGTAGCGGTGCTCCCGCTCCTGCTGCTTTGGATAAGAAAAACGTACACGAAGGAAAGGTTAACAAAAATCTGTGATATAGCAATACACTATATACTGTTTTGATAATATTAGTCAGTCTGAGTGGTTATGTTGTGTACCAGTAATGTCAGTATACACTTATACTGAATAAATAAAATCATACATGTCGGTGTCACTTTAATGAAGCTTAGAGCCGAAGGTACAGGAAAAAAGCTATTTACTGTATAATGTAACAAATGCTCTTTTACACTGTTACCTAGTATACCTACTGAAAGTAACATACGTAAGTAACAGGCAAAAAAATGTAGCCTACCATTGATACATATTATATAGATTTATTATATTTTCAATGATACTCATTTAAGATATATACGAAAACGAGAGTAAAAATGAACTGGGGCTTTCTGTTAAAGGCTATACAATGGCAATGTTTTTTCCATTACCTTAAACTGGAAGTAACATACTTTTACGAAATAATAACGTAGTGCGTAAGAATTAGTCTGAAAGAGAGAGTGAGGGACAGAGCGCAAGTTAGAGACGGGAATAGTTAGAGGTGTGTGTGTGTCTGTGTGTGTGTGTGTTAGCATTGCCTACATCTAGCTGACATCCTTATTTATCTTTAGGCCTACTTAATTTAAATGATCGATAATTAACTAGCAACTTCCTGTCTAATTATTGCACAATTACTAATAAATAATATATATAGTTTAATAAATTACTGATGTAATGTAGAACAAACATCCTTAATTGACAGAATTGACGAAAGTAGTATTTTTCGTCATTAATAAATACAACCAAACCGTCGGCATATCTGTATGTACTCACGACTCCGGACTGTATTCGTCGCGTGAGTAGTGAGGAGCGCGGTAACGCGTGAGTACAGCCAAAAAGTAGCGGCGCTCTCAATTCCGCTACTGGCTAAAAAAAAAAAAAGTAATGGCGTTACCACCATCGCTATTAAAATAGTAGCGGCGCTATTCCCAGCATTGCTCAAGTGCCATCCCATGTTTCAACTCAAGCGCCAACCTTAGTCCCAACTCAAGCACCAGCTTAATCACAACTCAGGGGTCAGCATAGGTCCCTACTCAAGTGCCAACGTAAGCTCCAAGTTAAGTGCCAACGTAAGCTCCAACTCAAGTGCCAACGTAAGTGCCAACGTAAGCTCCAACTCAAGTGCCAACGTAAGTGCCAACGTAAGCTCCAACTCGTGCCAACGGAATTGCCAACTCAAGCGCTAACTTAAGTGCCAACTAAAGCGCCAACTTATGTTGCAACTCAAGCGCAAACATAACTCCCAACTCAAGTGACAACACAAGTGCCAACTCAAGTGACAACATAAGTGCCTACTCAAATGCCAACTCAGGTCCAAACACAAGCGCCAACTTGGATCTCAGCTCAAGTGACAGTTTAAGTCCCAACTCAAGCGCCAACATGTCTCAGCTCAAGCGCAAACTTAAGTACCAACTCAAGCGCCATCTTTAGTCCCAACTAAAGGGCGACCTTAGGTCCCAACTCAAGTACCAAGTTAAGTTCCAATTCAAACACCAGCTTAAGTCCCAACTCAAGTGCCAACTTAAGTCCAAACTTAACTGCCAACTTAAGTGCCAAATAAAGTGCTAACGTAAATGATAAGTGCTAACGTGAGTGCCAATTCAAGTGCCAACTTAAGTGTCAACTCAAATGCCAACTTAAGAGAAAACTCAAATGCCAACTTACGTGCAAACGCAAATGCCAACTTAAGTGCAAACTCACGTGTTGACGTAAGTGTCAATTCATATGTTAACTAAAGCTCCGACTTAAATACCAAGTTAAGTCCTATAACAAGTGCCAACTTAAGTCCTAAAACAAGTGCCAACTTAAATCCAACACAAGAGCCGATTTAAATCCCAACTCAAGTACCACCAAAAGTTCAAACTCAAGTGTCAACTCAAATCCCAACACAGGTACCATTTGGGTCCAAACACAAGTACCAACTTAAATCCTAACACAAGTACGAGCTCAAGTCCTAACTCAAGCGCTAACTTAAGTCCCAACTCAAGCGCTAAATAAGGTCTCAACTCAAGCGCCAACATAAGTCCCAACTCAAGCGCCGACTTGTCCCAATCCAAGAACCAACTTAAGTCCCAACTTAAGCTCAAACTGAAGTCCCAACTCAAGCACCAACTGAAGTGCCAACGTAAGTTAAAACTCAAGCACCAACTGTAGTCCCAGTTCAAGTGCCAACGTAAGTTACAACTCAAGTGCCAACGTAAGTTACAACTCAAGCACCAATTTAAGTCTCAGTTCACGAGTCAACTCAAGTCCCAACTCAAGCGCCAACTTATGCTGCATCTCAAGCACCAACATTAATCCCAACTCAGGTGAAACCTTAAGTGCGAACTTGGGTCAAAACTCAAGCACCAACTCAGGTCTCAACTCAGGTACCAAACGCAAATACCAACTTAAGTCTTAACACAAGTACCAACTCAAGTCATAAATCAAGCGGTAACTTAGTCTCGACTCAAGCAGCAAGTTAAGTATCAACTCAAGCTTCAAATGAATTCCCAACTCAAGTGCCAACATAAGTTACAACTCAAGTGCCAACTTAAGTCCCAACTCATGAATTAACTTAAGTGCCAACTCAAGTGACAACGTGCCAACTCAAGTACGAATATTAATCCCAACTCAAGTGCCAACCCATGTCTCAACTCAAGCGCTAACCTCAGTCCCAACTCAAGCATCAGCTTAATCACAACTCAATGGTCAGCATAGGTCCCAACTCAAGTGACAACGTAAGCTCCAACTCAAGTGCCAACATAAGTGCCAACGTAAGCGCCAACCCAAGTGCCGACGTAAGTTTCAACGTAAGATCCAACTCAAGTGCCAACGTAAGTGCCAACTTAAGAACTAACTTAAGTGCCAACTAAAGAGCCAACTTATATTGTAACTTAAGCGCAAACGTAACTCCCAACTCAAGTGACAACATCAGTGCCAACTCAAGTGACAACACAAGTGCGAACTCAAATGCCAACTCTGGTCCAAACTCAAGCGCCAACTTGGGTTCCAACTCAAGCGCCAACTTGGGTTCCAACTCAAGCTCCAACTTAATTCCCAACTCAAGCGGCAACCTAAGTCCCAACTCAAGCGCGAACTTAAGTCCCAACTCAAGCGCGAACTTAAGTCCCAACTCAAGCGCCAACTTAAGTTCCAACTCAAGCGCCAACTTAAGTTCCAACTCAAGCACCAACTTAAGTCACAACTCAAGCGCCAACTTAAGTCCCAATTCAAGCGCCATCTTAGGTCCCATCTTAAGCCTCAACTTAAGTTCCAACTCAAACGCCAACTTAAATCCCAACTCAAGCGCCAACTTAAGTCCCAACTCAAGCACCAACTTATGTCCCAGCTCAAGTGCCAACCTATGACCGAACTCAAGCGCAAACTTAAAGACCCATCTCAAGTTCCAACTAAAGTCCCAACTCAAGTGCCAACTTAGTTCCCAACTTGTCCCAGTTTAAGTGCCAACTTAAGTGCCTCAAGTGGCACTCAGGTGGCACCTATGTGGAAGTGTTCTACTTAAGTGTCACTTAATGTTCAAGGTCCACTTAAGTGCCACTTGAGTGGAACTTGAGTGGCACTTAAGTGGAACTTGATCTTAAGCAGCAGTTAAGTAGAACACACACACACACACACACACACACACACACACACACACACATTCTCTCTCTCTCTCTCTCTCTCTCTCTCTCTCTCTCCCCTAACCAACAAAGATTCAAGGGTGAATTTGCATCTGTAATTACTTAAGCTTTACGAATTATTTTTTTTATGCATGGAAGAAGGAACCAAAGGCCAGAAGCCCGCACGATTTCTCCCTCCCAGAAATTAAATACATTAATAAGAGGGCTGAATTCAGGATGTGTTCATTTGGAGATGCCTGGATGCACTGCGTTTGAAAGACTGAAGGTCATAGGCAGTAGGAAATACAGAGGAAGACAGTTCCAGAGTTGACCTGTTGCATACATGGAGGACTGGGAGTAAATCGTATAGAAAAGAGATGAGAGCAGGATTGGAGTAATTGTAATTGTAATTTAACTGAAATGTAATTATTTAGAAATATTGTAATTGTAATCATAATTGTAATTAAAAGTAAAATTGAAGTAATGAATTGTAATTGTAATTGAAAAGTTAATTGTAATTAAATTGGTATTATGAAAGGGAAGGAGAGTGGTAGTGGTAAGTTTATCCCATACCCAGCTGTCATTCAGCTCAAGCGCGTACTTAAGTTCCAACTCAAGCGCCAACTTATGTCCAAATCAGGCGCCAACCTAAGTCCCAACTCAAGCTCTAAAATACGTCTCAACTCAAGCGCCAACTTAAGTCCCAACTCAAGCGCCAACTTAAGTCCCAACTCAAGCGCCAACTTAAGTCCCAACTCAAGCGCCAACTTAAGTCCCAGCTCAAGCGCCAACTTAAGTCCCGGCTCAAGCGCCAACTTAAGTCCCTACTCAAGCGCCAACTTAAGTCCCAACTCAAGCGCCAACCTAAGTCCCAACTCAAACGCCAACTTAAGTCCCAATTCAAGAGTCAACTTAAGTCCCAACTCAAGCGCCAACTTAAGTCCCAACTCAAGCACCAACTTAAATCCGAACTCAAGCGCCAACTTAAGTCCCAACCCAAGCGCCAACTAAAGTCCCAAGTCAAGTGCGAACTTAGTTCAAACTTGTCCCAATTTAAGTGCCAACTTCAAGTACCTCAAGCGGCACTCAGATTGCACCTATGTGGAAGTTTTCTACTTAAGTGCCACTTAAGTTCAAGTTCCACTTAAGTGCCACTGAAGTTCCACTCAAGTTCCACTCAAGTTCCTCTTAAGTGGTTCTTAAATGGAACTTAAGTGGCACTTAAGTGGCACTTAAGTTGCACTTGAGTGGCACTTAAGTTGCACTTAAGTTGCACTTAAGTGGCACTTAAGTTACACTTAAGTGGCACTTAAGTGGCACGTAAGTTCAACTTAAGTTCCACTTTAGTTCCACTTAGGTACCACTTAAGTACCACTTAAGTGGAACTTGAACTTAGTGGAACTTAAGTAGAACTCTTCCGGATAGGTGCCATCTGAATGCCACTTTAGGCACTTAAGTTGGCACTTAAATTGGGACAAGTTGGAACTAAGTTGGCATTTGAGTTGGGACTTTAGTTGGCGCTTGAGTTGGGACTTAAGTTGGCCCTTGAGTTGAAACTTAAGTTGGCGCTTGAGTTGGAATTTAAGTTGGGACTTGAGTTGGGACTTAAATTGGCTCTTGAGGTTGGACTTAAGTTGGCGCTTGAGTTGGGACTTAGGTTAGTGTTTGTGTTGGGACTTAAGTTGGCGCTTGAGTTGGGACTTAGGTTGGTCCTTGTGTTGGGACTTAAGTTGGTGCTTGAGTTGGGACTTAAGTTGGCGCTTGAGTTGGGACTTAGGTTGGCGTTTGAGTTGGGAGTTAAGTTGGCGCTTGAGTCGTGACTTAAGTTGGCGCTTGATTTGGGACTTAAGTTGATGCTTGAGTTATGACTCAAAGTTCGCGCTTGAGTCAGGACTTAGGTTGGCGCTTGAGTTTTTACTTAAGTTGGCGCTTGAGTTGGGGCTTAAGTTGGCGCTTGACTTAGGATTTACGTTGGCGCTTGAGTTGGGACTTAAGTTGGTGCTTCAGTTGGGACTTAAGTTGGTGCTTCATTTGGGACTTAAGCTGGTGCTTGAGTTCGGAGCTACTTTGGCACTTGAGTTGAGACTTAGGTTGGCGCTTGAGTTGGGACCTAAGTTGGCGCTTGAGTTGGGACTTAGGTTGGTGCTTGTGTTAGGACTTAAGTTGGTGCTTGAGTTGGGACTTAAGTTGGCGCTTGAGTTGGGGCTTAAGTTGGTGCTTGAGTTTGGACCTACTTTGGCGCTTGAGTTGGGACTTAGGTTGGCGCTTGAATTGGGACTTAGGTTGTCGCTTGACTTGGGACTTAAGTTGGTACTTGAGTTGGGAATTAAGTTTTCGCTTGAGTTGGGACTTAGGTTAGCGCTCGAGTTCGGACTTAAGTTGGCGCTTAATTTGGGACTTAATTTGGCGCTTGAGTTAGGACTCAAAGTTCGCTCTTGAGTTGGGACTTAAGTTGGCGCTTGACTTGGGACTTAAGGTCGCGCTTAGGTTGTGGCTTAAGTTTGCAATTAAGTTGAGACTTATGTTGGAACGCTTGAGTTGGGACTTAAGTTCGCGCTTGAACTTGGACCTACGTTGGCGCTTGAGTTTTTACCCAAGTTGGCACTAAGGTTTCACGTGAGTTGGGATTAATGTTGGTGCTTGAGATGCAGCATAAGTTGGCGCATGTGTTGGGACTTGAGTTGACTCGTGATTTGAGATTTATGTTGGTGCTTGAGTCGTTACTTGCGTTGGCACTTGAGTTGTAACTTACGTTGGCACTTGAGTTGGGACTTTAGTTGGTGCTTGAGTTAGGACTTCAATTAGTGCTTGAGTTGGGACTTCAGTTGGTGCTTGAGTTGGGACTAAATTTGGTGCTTGGATTGGGACAAGTTTACACTTGACTTGGAACTTAAGTTGGCGCTTGAGTTGAGACCTTAGTTGGCGCTTAAGTTGGGACTTAAGTTAGCGCTTGAGTTAGGACTTGATCTCGTACTTGTGTTAGGACTTAAGTTGGTACTTGTGTTTGGACCCAAGTGGTACCTGTGTTGGGACGAATTGACACGAGTTTGATCATTAGGTGGTACTTGAGTTGGGATTTGAATTGGCGCTTGTGTTGGAATTACGTTGGCACTTGTTTTAGGACTTAAGTTGGCACTTGTTATAGGACTTAAGTTGGCACTTATTTTGGGACTTAATTTGGCACTTGAGTCGGAGCTTTAGTTATTTGAACTGGAACTTACGTCACCAAGTGAGTTTGCACTTAAGTTGGGATTTGCGTTTGCACTTAAGTTGGCATTCGCGTTTGCACTTAGGGTAGCATTTGCGTTTCCAGTTAAGTTGACAGTTGAGTTTTCTCTTCAGTTTGCATTTGAGTTGGCACTTAAGTTGGCACTTGAATTGGCACACAAGTTTGCACTTATCATTTACGTTAGCAATTTATTTGGCATTTACGTTGGCAGTTAAGTTTGGACTTAAGTTTGCACTTGAGTTGGGACTTAAGCTGCTGCTTGAAATGGACCTTAAGTTGGTGCTTGAGTTGGGACCAATGTTCGCCCTTTAATTGGGACTAAATGTGGCGCTTGAGTTGGTACTTAAGCTTGCGCTTGAGATGAGACTTCTTGCCGCTTGAGTTGGGACTTTAATTGTCACTTGAGCTGGGATCTAAGTTGGCGCTTGAGTTTGGACCTGAGTTAGCATTTGAGTTGGCACTTATTTTGTCCCTTGAGTTGACGCTTATGATGTCACTTGAATTGGCTATTGTGTTGTCACGAGTTGGCACGTAAGTTATCTCTTGAGTTGGCACTTACGTTGGCACGAGTTGGAGCTTACACTGGCACTTGAGTTGGAGCTTACCTTGGCACTTAAGTTGGGAACTATGCTGACCTTTGAATTGTAATTAAGCTGGTGCTTGAGTTGAGACTAAGGTTGGCGCTTGAGTTGAGACATGGGTTGGCACTTGAGTTGGGACCTACGTTGGCGCTTGAGTTTTGCCCCAAGTTGGCACTTGAGTTGGCACTTAAGGTTTCACTTGAGTTGGGATTAATGTTCGTACTTGAGTTGAAACGTTGTCACTTGAGTTGGCACTTAAGTTGATTCATGAGTTGAGACCTAAGTTGGCACTTGAGTTGTAACTTACATTGGCACTTGAGTTGAGACTAGGTTGGCGCTTGAGTTGGGACTAAGCTCTTGAGTTATGACTTGAGTTGGTACTTGTGTTAAGACTTAAGTTGGTACTTGCGTTTGGTACCTGTGTTGGGACATGAGTTGGCACTTGAGTTTGAACTTTAGTTGGAACTTGAGTTGGGATTTAAATTGGCCCCTGTGAAGAGAGGAGGGGGAGGAGTAGAGGGAGGAGAGGAAGGGGGAGTCGTAGGGGGGGAGAGGAGAGGGTACGAGGACGGGCAAGGAGGGGAGAGAAAGAGGGGGCGAAGGAGAAAATGGAAGGAAGGGAGGAAATGCTGAAAAGAACTGGGAAGGAGAATATGGAAGGAGGTGAAAAGAAAGGAAAGAAAAGGAGTGGAAATGGTGAAAAGAATTAGGAAGAGGAAAAGGGAACTGGATGGGAAAAAGTGAGGAAGGGGAAACAAGGAAAGAAAGAGACGTCGAGGAAAGGAAGGAAGGAATTAAGGAAGAATGGAAGGAAAGGAAAGAAGGAGTTACCCTGAGACGTAAGGTGAAGCAAGGTCGTTCCCACAAAGGTTCAAGACAGGCAGACAAAAGATGAGAGAGAGAGAGAGAGAGAGAGAGAGAGAGAGAGAGAGAGAGAGAGAGAGAGAGAGAGAGAAGGAAGAGAGGGAGTCTGACTGTAAAATATCCCATTCTTTGAGGAAGGAGAGTCAGAACATCTTCAAAGCAAATATCCTCATCAGCAGTGCTGGGAACGCTACTAATAAAAAGTAGCGGCGCTCCCATTCCCGTTACTAGCCTGAAAAAGTAGTGGCGTTACTGGTTTCGCTACTTGATACGAAATGTAGCGGTGCTCCCGCTCCTGCTGCTTTGGATAAGAAAAACGTACACGAAGGAAAGGTTAACAAAAATCTGTGATATAGCAATACACTATATACTGTTTTGATAATATTAGTCAGTCTGAGTGGTTATGTTGTGTACCAGTAATGTCAGTATACACTTATACTGAATAAATAAAATCATACATGTCGGTGTCACTTTAATGAAGCTTAGAGCCGAAGGTACAGGAAAAAAGCTATTTACTGTATAATGTAACAAATGCTCTTTTACACTGTTACCTAGTATACCTACTGAAAGTAACATACGTAAGTAACAGGCAAAAAAATGTAGCCTACCATTGATACATATTATATAGATTTATTATATTTTCAATGATACTCATTTAAGATATATACGAAAACGAGAGTAAAAATGAACTGGGGCTTTCTGTTAAAGGCTATACAATGGCAATGTTTTTTCCATTACCTTAAACTGGAAGTAACATACTTTTACGAAATAATAACGTAGTGCGTAAGAATTAGTCTGAAAGAGAGAGTGAGGGACAGAGCGCAAGTTAGAGACGGGAATAGTTAGAGGTGTGTGTGTGTCTGTGTGTGTGTGTGTTAGCATTGCCTACATCTAGCTGACATCCTTATTTATCTTTAGGCCTACTTAATTTAAATGATCGATAATTAACTAGCAACTTCCTGTCTAATTATTGCACAATTACTAATAAATAATATATATAGTTTAATAAATTACTGATGTAATGTAGAACAAACATCCTTAATTGACAGAATTGACGAAAGTAGTATTTTTCGTCATTAATAAATACAACCAAACCGTCGGCATATCTGTATGTACTCACGACTCCGGACTGTATTCGTCGCGTGAGTAGTGAGGAGCGCGGTAACGCGTGAGTACAGCCAAAAAGTAGCGGCGCTCTCAATTCCGCTACTGGCTAAAAAAAAAAAAAGTAATGGCGTTACCACCATCGCTATTAAAATAGTAGCGGCGCTATTCCCAGCATTGCTCAAGTGCCATCCCATGTTTCAACTCAAGCGCCAACCTTAGTCCCAACTCAAGCACCAGCTTAATCACAACTCAGGGGTCAGCATAGGTCCCTACTCAAGTGCCAACGTAAGCTCCAAGTTAAGTGCCAACGTAAGCTCCAACTCAAGTGCCAACGTAAGTGCCAACGTAAGCTCCAACTCAAGTGCCAACGTAAGTGCCAACGTAAGCTCCAACTCGTGCCAACGGAATTGCCAACTCAAGCGCTAACTTAAGTGCCAACTAAAGCGCCAACTTATGTTGCAACTCAAGCGCAAACATAACTCCCAACTCAAGTGACAACACAAGTGCCAACTCAAGTGACAACATAAGTGCCTACTCAAATGCCAACTCAGGTCCAAACACAAGCGCCAACTTGGATCTCAGCTCAAGTGACAGTTTAAGTCCCAACTCAAGCGCCAACATGTCTCAGCTCAAGCGCAAACTTAAGTACCAACTCAAGCGCCATCTTTAGTCCCAACTAAAGGGCGACCTTAGGTCCCAACTCAAGTACCAAGTTAAGTTCCAATTCAAACACCAGCTTAAGTCCCAACTCAAGTGCCAACTTAAGTCCAAACTTAACTGCCAACTTAAGTGCCAAATAAAGTGCTAACGTAAATGATAAGTGCTAACGTGAGTGCCAATTCAAGTGCCAACTTAAGTGTCAACTCAAATGCCAACTTAAGAGAAAACTCAAATGCCAACTTACGTGCAAACGCAAATGCCAACTTAAGTGCAAACTCACGTGTTGACGTAAGTGTCAATTCATATGTTAACTAAAGCTCCGACTTAAATACCAAGTTAAGTCCTATAACAAGTGCCAACTTAAGTCCTAAAACAAGTGCCAACTTAAATCCAACACAAGAGCCGATTTAAATCCCAACTCAAGTACCACCAAAAGTTCAAACTCAAGTGTCAACTCAAATCCCAACACAGGTACCATTTGGGTCCAAACACAAGTACCAACTTAAATCCTAACACAAGTACGAGCTCAAGTCCTAACTCAAGCGCTAACTTAAGTCCCAACTCAAGCGCTAAATAAGGTCTCAACTCAAGCGCCAACATAAGTCCCAACTCAAGCGCCGACTTGTCCCAATCCAAGAACCAACTTAAGTCCCAACTTAAGCTCAAACTGAAGTCCCAACTCAAGCACCAACTGAAGTGCCAACGTAAGTTAAAACTCAAGCACCAACTGTAGTCCCAGTTCAAGTGCCAACGTAAGTTACAACTCAAGTGCCAACGTAAGTTACAACTCAAGCACCAATTTAAGTCTCAGTTCACGAGTCAACTCAAGTCCCAACTCAAGCGCCAACTTATGCTGCATCTCAAGCACCAACATTAATCCCAACTCAGGTGAAACCTTAAGTGCGAACTTGGGTCAAAACTCAAGCACCAACTCAGGTCTCAACTCAGGTACCAAACGCAAATACCAACTTAAGTCTTAACACAAGTACCAACTCAAGTCATAAATCAAGCGGTAACTTAGTCTCGACTCAAGCAGCAAGTTAAGTATCAACTCAAGCTTCAAATGAATTCCCAACTCAAGTGCCAACATAAGTTACAACTCAAGTGCCAACTTAAGTCCCAACTCATGAATTAACTTAAGTGCCAACTCAAGTGACAACGTGCCAACTCAAGTACGAATATTAATCCCAACTCAAGTGCCAACCCATGTCTCAACTCAAGCGCTAACCTCAGTCCCAACTCAAGCATCAGCTTAATCACAACTCAATGGTCAGCATAGGTCCCAACTCAAGTGACAACGTAAGCTCCAACTCAAGTGCCAACATAAGTGCCAACGTAAGCGCCAACCCAAGTGCCGACGTAAGTTTCAACGTAAGATCCAACTCAAGTGCCAACGTAAGTGCCAACTTAAGAACTAACTTAAGTGCCAACTAAAGAGCCAACTTATATTGTAACTTAAGCGCAAACGTAACTCCCAACTCAAGTGACAACATCAGTGCCAACTCAAGTGACAACACAAGTGCGAACTCAAATGCCAACTCTGGTCCAAACTCAAGCGCCAACTTGGGTTCCAACTCAAGCGCCAACTTGGGTTCCAACTCAAGCTCCAACTTAATTCCCAACTCAAGCGGCAACCTAAGTCCCAACTCAAGCGCGAACTTAAGTCCCAACTCAAGCGCGAACTTAAGTCCCAACTCAAGCGCCAACTTAAGTTCCAACTCAAGCGCCAACTTAAGTTCCAACTCAAGCACCAACTTAAGTCACAACTCAAGCGCCAACTTAAGTCCCAATTCAAGCGCCATCTTAGGTCCCATCTTAAGCCTCAACTTAAGTTCCAACTCAAACGCCAACTTAAATCCCAACTCAAGCGCCAACTTAAGTCCCAACTCAAGCACCAACTTATGTCCCAGCTCAAGTGCCAACCTATGACCGAACTCAAGCGCAAACTTAAAGACCCATCTCAAGTTCCAACTAAAGTCCCAACTCAAGTGCCAACTTAGTTCCCAACTTGTCCCAGTTTAAGTGCCAACTTAAGTGCCTCAAGTGGCACTCAGGTGGCACCTATGTGGAAGTGTTCTACTTAAGTGTCACTTAATGTTCAAGGTCCACTTAAGTGCCACTTGAGTGGAACTTGAGTGGCACTTAAGTGGAACTTGATCTTAAGCAGCAGTTAAGTAGAACACACACACACACACACACACACACACACACACACACATACATTCTCTCTCTCTCTCTCTCTCTCTCTCTCTCTCCCCTAACCAACAAAGATTCAAGGGTGAATTTGCATCTGTAATTACTTAAGCTTTACGAATTATTTTTTTTATGCATGGAAGAAGGAACCAAAGGCCAGAAGCCCGCACGATTTCTCCCTCCCAGAAATTAAATACATTAATAAGAGGGCTGAATTCAGGATGTGTTCATTTGGAGATGCCTGGATGCACTGCGTTTGAAAGACTGAAGGTCATAGGCAGTAGGAAATACAGAGGAAGACAGTTCCAGAGTTGACCTGTTGCATACATGGAGGACTGGGAGTAAATCGTATAGAAAAGAGATGAGAGCAGGATTGGAGTAATTGTAATTGTAATTTAACTGAAATGTAATTATTTAGAAATATTGTAATTGTAATCATAATTGTAATTAAAAGTAAAATTGAAGTAATGAATTGTAATTGTAATTGAAAAGTTAATTGTAATTAAATTGGTATTATGAAAGGGAAGGAGAGTGGTAGTGGTAAGTTTATCCCATACCCAGCTGTCATTCAGCTCAAGCGCGTACTTAAGTTCCAACTCAAGCGCCAACTTATGTCCAAATCAGGCGCCAACCTAAGTCCCAACTCAAGCTCTAAAATACGTCTCAACTCAAGCGCCAACTTAAGTCCCAACTCAAGCGCCAACTTAAGTCCCAACTCAAGCGCCAACTTAAGTCCCAACTCAAGCGCCAACTTAAGTCCCAGCTCAAGCGCCAACTTAAGTCCCGGCTCAAGCGCCAACTTAAGTCCCTACTCAAGCGCCAACTTAAGTCCCAACTCAAGCGCCAACCTAAGTCCCAACTCAAACGCCAACTTAAGTCCCAATTCAAGAGTCAACTTAAGTCCCAACTCAAGCGCCAACTTAAGTCCCAACTCAAGCACCAACTTAAATCCGAACTCAAGCGCCAACTTAAGTCCCAACCCAAGCGCCAACTAAAGTCCCAAGTCAAGTGCGAACTTAGTTCAAACTTGTCCCAATTTAAGTGCCAACTTCAAGTACCTCAAGCGGCACTCAGATTGCACCTATGTGGAAGTTTTCTACTTAAGTGCCACTTAAGTTCAAGTTCCACTTAAGTGCCACTGAAGTTCCACTCAAGTTCCACTCAAGTTCCTCTTAAGTGGTTCTTAAATGGAACTTAAGTGGCACTTAAGTGGCACTTAAGTTGCACTTAAGTGGCACTTAAGTTACACTTAAGTGGCACTTAAGTGGCACGTAAGTTCAACTTAAGTTCCACTTTAGTTCCACTTAGGTACCACTTAAGTACCACTTAAGTGGAACTTGAACTTAGTGGAACTTAAGTAGAACTCTTCCGGATAGGTGCCATCTGAATGCCACTTTAGGCACTTAAGTTGGCACTTAAATTGGGACAAGTTGGAACTAAGTTGGCATTTGAGTTGGGACTTTAGTTGGCGCTTGAGTTGGGACTTAAGTTGGCCCTTGAGTTGAAACTTAAGTTGGCGCTTGAGTTGGAATTTAAGTTGGGACTTGAGTTGGGACTTAAATTGGCTCTTGAGGTTGGACTTAAGTTGGCGCTTGAGTTGGGACTTAGGTTAGTGTTTGTGTTGGGACTTAAGTTGGCGCTTGAGTTGGGACTTAGGTTGGTCCTTGTGTTGGGACTTAAGTTGGTGCTTGAGTTGGGACTTAAGTTGGCGCTTGAGTTGGGACTTAGGTTGGCGTTTGAGTTGGGAGTTAAGTTGGCGCTTGAGTCGTGACTTAAGTTGGCGCTTGATTTGGGACTTAAGTTGATGCTTGAGTTATGACTCAAAGTTCGCGCTTGAGTCAGGACTTAGGTTGGCGCTTGAGTTTTTACTTAAGTTGGCGCTTGAGTTGGGGCTTAAGTTGGCGCTTGACTTAGGATTTACGTTGGCGCTTGAGTTGGGACTTAAGTTGGTGCTTCAGTTGGGACTTAAGTTGGTGCTTCATTTGGGACTTAAGCTGGTGCTTGAGTTCGGAGCTACTTTGGCACTTGAGTTGAGACTTAGGTTGGCGCTTGAGTTGGGACCTAAGTTGGCGCTTGAGTTGGGACTTAGGTTGGTGCTTGTGTTAGGACTTAAGTTGGTGCTTGAGTTGGGACTTAAGTTGGCGCTTGAGTTGGGGCTTAAGTTGGTGCTTGAGTTTGGACCTACTTTGGCGCTTGAGTTGGGACTTAGGTTGGCGCTTGAATTGGGACTTAGGTTGTCGCTTGACTTGGGACTTAAGTTGGTACTTGAGTTGGGAATTAAGTTTTCGCTTGAGTTGGGACTTAGGTTAGCGCTCGAGTTCGGACTTAAGTTGGCGCTTAATTTGGGACTTAATTTGGCGCTTGAGTTAGGACTCAAAGTTCGCTCTTGAGTTGGGACTTAAGTTGGCGCTTGACTTGGGACTTAAGGTCGCGCTTAGGTTGTGGCTTAAGTTTGCAATTAAGTTGAGACTTATGTTGGAACGCTTGAGTTGGGACTTAAGTTCGCGCTTGAACTTGGACCTACGTTGGCGCTTGAGTTTTTACCCAAGTTGGCACTAAGGTTTCACGTGAGTTGGGATTAATGTTGGTGCTTGAGATGCAGCATAAGTTGGCGCATGTGTTGGGACTTGAGTTGACTCGTGATTTGAGATTTATGTTGGTGCTTGAGTCGTTACTTGCGTTGGCACTTGAGTTGTAACTTACGTTGGCACTTGAGTTGGGACTTTAGTTGGTGCTTGAGTTAGGACTTCAATTAGTGCTTGAGTTGGGACTTCAGTTGGTGCTTGAGTTGGGACTAAATTTGGTGCTTGGATTGGGACAAGTTTACACTTGACTTGGAACTTAAGTTGGCGCTTGAGTTGAGACCTTAGTTGGCGCTTAAGTTGGGACTTAAGTTAGCGCTTGAGTTAGGACTTGATCTCGTACTTGTGTTAGGACTTAAGTTGGTACTTGTGTTTGGACCCAAGTGGTACCTGTGTTGGGACGAATTGACACGAGTTTGATCATTAGGTGGTACTTGAGTTGGGATTTGAATTGGCGCTTGTGTTGGAATTACGTTGGCACTTGTTTTAGGACTTAAGTTGGCACTTGTTATAGGACTTAAGTTGGCACTTATTTTGGGACTTAATTTGGCACTTGAGTCGGAGCTTTAGTTATTTGAACTGGAACTTACGTCACCAAGTGAGTTTGCACTTAAGTTGGGATTTGCGTTTGCACTTAAGTTGGCATTCGCGTTTGCACTTAGGGTAGCATTTGCGTTTCCAGTTAAGTTGACAGTTGAGTTTTCTCTTCAGTTTGCATTTGAGTTGGCACTTAAGTTGGCACTTGAATTGGCACACAAGTTTGCACTTATCATTTACGTTAGCAATTTATTTGGCATTTACGTTGGCAGTTAAGTTTGGACTTAAGTTTGCACTTGAGTTGGGACTTAAGCTGCTGCTTGAAATGGACCTTAAGTTGGTGCTTGAGTTGGGACCAATGTTCGCCCTTTAATTGGGACTAAATGTGGCGCTTGAGTTGGTACTTAAGCTTGCGCTTGAGATGAGACTTCTTGCCGCTTGAGTTGGGACTTTAATTGTCACTTGAGCTGGGATCTAAGTTGGCGCTTGAGTTTGGACCTGAGTTAGCATTTGAGTTGGCACTTATTTTGTCCCTTGAGTTGACGCTTATGATGTCACTTGAATTGGCTATTGTGTTGTCACGAGTTGGCACGTAAGTTATCTCTTGAGTTGGCACTTACGTTGGCACGAGTTGGAGCTTACACTGGCACTTGAGTTGGAGCTTACCTTGGCACTTAAGTTGGGAACTATGCTGACCTTTGAATTGTAATTAAGCTGGTGCTTGAGTTGAGACTAAGGTTGGCGCTTGAGTTGAGACATGGGTTGGCACTTGAGTTGGGACCTACGTTGGCGCTTGAGTTTTGCCCCAAGTTGGCACTTGAGTTGGCACTTAAGGTTTCACTTGAGTTGGGATTAATGTTCGTACTTGAGTTGAAACGTTGTCACTTGAGTTGGCACTTAAGTTGATTCATGAGTTGAGACCTAAGTTGGCACTTGAGTTGTAACTTACATTGGCACTTGAGTTGAGACTAGGTTGGCGCTTGAGTTGGGACTAAGCTCTTGAGTTATGACTTGAGTTGGTACTTGTGTTAAGACTTAAGTTGGTACTTGCGTTTGGTACCTGTGTTGGGACATGAGTTGGCACTTGAGTTTGAACTTTAGTTGGAACTTGAGTTGGGATTTAAATTGGCCCCTGTGAAGAGAGGAGGGGGAGGAGTAGAGGGAGGAGAGGAAGGGGGAGTCGTAGGGGGGGAGAGGAGAGGGTACGAGGACGGGCAAGGAGGGGAGAGAAAGAGGGGGCGAAGGAGAAAATGGAAGGAAGGGAGGAAATGCTGAAAAGAACTGGGAAGGAGAATATGGAAGGAGGTGAAAAGAAAGGAAAGAAAAGGAGTGGAAATGGTGAAAAGAATTAGGAAGAGGAAAAGGGAACTGGATGGGAAAAAGTGAGGAAGGGGAAACAAGGAAAGAAAGAGACGTCGAGGAAAGGAAGGAAGGAATTAAGGAAGAATGGAAGGAAAGGAAAGAAGGAGTTACCCTGAGACGTAAGGTGAAGCAAGGTCGTTCCCACAAAGGTTCAAGACAGGCAGACAAAAGATGAGAGAGAGAGAGAGAGAGAGAGAGAGAGAGAGAGAGAGAGAAGGAAGAGAGGGAGTCTGACTGTAAAATATCCCATTCTTTGAGGAAGGAGAGTCAGAACATCTTCAAAGCAAATATCCTCATCAGCAGTGCTGGGAACGCTACTAATAAAAAGTAGCGGCGCTCCCATTCCCGTTACTAGCCTGAAAAAGTAGTGGCGTTACTGGTTTCGCTACTTGATACGAAATGTAGCGGTGCTCCCGCTCCTGCTGCTTTGGATAAGAAAAACGTACACGAAGGAAAGGTTAACAAAAATCTGTGATATAGCAATACACTATATACTGTTTTGATAATATTAGTCAGTCTGAGTGGTTATGTTGTGTACCAGTAATGTCAGTATACACTTATACTGAATAAATAAAATCATACATGTCGGTGTCACTTTAATGAAGCTTAGAGCCGAAGGTACAGGAAAAAAGCTATTTACTGTATAATGTAACAAATGCTCTTTTACACTGTTACCTAGTATACCTACTGAAAGTAACATACGTAAGTAACAGGCAAAAAAATGTAGCCTACCATTGATACATATTATATAGATTTATTATATTTTCAATGATACTCATTTAAGATATATACGAAAACGAGAGTAAAAATGAACTGGGGCTTTCTGTTAAAGGCTATACAATGGCAATGTTTTTTCCATTACCTTAAACTGGAAGTAACATACTTTTACGAAATAATAACGTAGTGCGTAAGAATTAGTCTGAAAGAGAGAGTGAGGGACAGAGCGCAAGTTAGAGACGGGAATAGTTAGAGGTGTGTGTGTGTCTGTGTGTGTGTGTGTTAGCATTGCCTACATCTAGCTGACATCCTTATTTATCTTTAGGCCTACTTAATTTAAATGATCGATAATTAACTAGCAACTTCCTGTCTAATTATTGCACAATTACTAATAAATAATATATATAGTTTAATAAATTACTGATGTAATGTAGAACAAACATCCTTAATTGACAGAATTGACGAAAGTAGTATTTTTCGTCATTAATAAATACAACCAAACCGTCGGCATATCTGTATGTACTCACGACTCCGGACTGTATTCGTCGCGTGAGTAGTGAGGAGCGCGGTAACGCGTGAGTACAGCCAAAAAGTAGCGGCGCTCTCAATTCCGCTACTGGCTAAAAAAAAAAAAAAGTAATGGCGTTACCACCATCGCTATTAAAATAGTAGCGGCGCTATTCCCAGCATTGCTCAAGTGCCATCCCATGTTTCAACTCAAGCGCCAACCTTAGTCCCAACTCAAGCACCAGCTTAATCACAACTCAGGGGTCAGCATAGGTCCCTACTCAAGTGCCAACGTAAGCTCCAAGTTAAGTGCCAACGTAAGCTCCAACTCAAGTGCCAACGTAAGTGCCAACGTAAGCTCCAACTCAAGTGCCAACGTAAGTGCCAACGTAAGCTCCAACTCGTGCCAACGGAATTGCCAACTCAAGCGCTAACTTAAGTGCCAACTAAAGCGCCAACTTATGTTGCAACTCAAGCGCAAACATAACTCCCAACTCAAGTGACAACACAAGTGCCAACTCAAGTGACAACATAAGTGCCTACTCAAATGCCAACTCAGGTCCAAACACAAGCGCCAACTTGGATCTCAGCTCAAGTGACAGTTTAAGTCCCAACTCAAGCGCCAACATGTCTCAGCTCAAGCGCAAACTTAAGTACCAACTCAAGCGCCATCTTTAGTCCCAACTAAAGGGCGACCTTAGGTCCCAACTCAAGTACCAAGTTAAGTTCCAATTCAAACACCAGCTTAAGTCCCAACTCAAGTGCCAACTTAAGTCCAAACTTAACTGCCAACTTAAGTGCCAAATAAAGTGCTAACGTAAATGATAAGTGCTAACGTGAGTGCCAATTCAAGTGCCAACTTAAGTGTCAACTCAAATGCCAACTTAAGAGAAAACTCAAATGCCAACTTACGTGCAAACGCAAATGCCAACTTAAGTGCAAACTCACGTGTTGACGTAAGTGTCAATTCATATGTTAACTAAAGCTCCGACTTAAATACCAAGTTAAGTCCTATAACAAGTGCCAACTTAAGTCCTAAAACAAGTGCCAACTTAAATCCAACACAAGAGCCGATTTAAATCCCAACTCAAGTACCACCAAAAGTTCAAACTCAAGTGTCAACTCAAATCCCAACACAGGTACCATTTGGGTCCAAACACAAGTACCAACTTAAATCCTAACACAAGTACGAGCTCAAGTCCTAACTCAAGCGCTAACTTAAGTCCCAACTCAAGCGCTAAATAAGGTCTCAACTCAAGCGCCAACATAAGTCCCAACTCAAGCGCCGACTTGTCCCAATCCAAGAACCAACTTAAGTCCCAACTTAAGCTCAAACTGAAGTCCCAACTCAAGCACCAACTGAAGTGCCAACGTAAGTTAAAACTCAAGCACCAACTGTAGTCCCAGTTCAAGTGCCAACGTAAGTTACAACTCAAGTGCCAACGTAAGTTACAACTCAAGCACCAATTTAAGTCTCAGTTCACGAGTCAACTCAAGTCCCAACTCAAGCGCCAACTTATGCTGCATCTCAAGCACCAACATTAATCCCAACTCAGGTGAAACCTTAAGTGCGAACTTGGGTCAAAACTCAAGCACCAACTCAGGTCTCAACTCAGGTACCAAACGCAAATACCAACTTAAGTCTTAACACAAGTACCAACTCAAGTCATAAATCAAGCGGTAACTTAGTCTCGACTCAAGCAGCAAGTTAAGTATCAACTCAAGCTTCAAATGAATTCCCAACTCAAGTGCCAACATAAGTTACAACTCAAGTGCCAACTTAAGTCCCAACTCATGAATTAACTTAAGTGCCAACTCAAGTGACAACGTGCCAACTCAAGTACGAATATTAATCCCAACTCAAGTGCCAACCCATGTCTCAACTCAAGCGCTAACCTCAGTCCCAACTCAAGCATCAGCTTAATCACAACTCAATGGTCAGCATAGGTCCCAACTCAAGTGACAACGTAAGCTCCAACTCAAGTGCCAACATAAGTGCCAACGTAAGCGCCAACCCAAGTGCCGACGTAAGTTTCAACGTAAGATCCAACTCAAGTGCCAACGTAAGTGCCAACTTAAGAACTAACTTAAGTGCCAACTAAAGAGCCAACTTATATTGTAACTTAAGCGCAAACGTAACTCCCAACTCAAGTGACAACATCAGTGCCAACTCAAGTGACAACACAAGTGCGAACTCAAATGCCAACTCTGGTCCAAACTCAAGCGCCAACTTGGGTTCCAACTCAAGCGCCAACTTGGGTTCCAACTCAAGCTCCAACTTAATTCCCAACTCAAGCGGCAACCTAAGTCCCAACTCAAGCGCGAACTTAAGTCCCAACTCAAGCGCGAACTTAAGTCCCAACTCAAGCGCCAACTTAAGTTCCAACTCAAGCGCCAACTTAAGTTCCAACTCAAGCACCAACTTAAGTCACAACTCAAGCGCCAACTTAAGTCCCAATTCAAGCGCCATCTTAGGTCCCATCTTAAGCCTCAACTTAAGTTCCAACTCAAACGCCAACTTAAATCCCAACTCAAGCGCCAACTTAAGTCCCAACTCAAGCACCAACTTATGTCCCAGCTCAAGTGCCAACCTATGACCGAACTCAAGCGCAAACTTAAAGACCCATCTCAAGTTCCAACTAAAGTCCCAACTCAAGTGCCAACTTAGTTCCCAACTTGTCCCAGTTTAAGTGCCAACTTAAGTGCCTCAAGTGGCACTCAGGTGGCACCTATGTGGAAGTGTTCTACTTAAGTGTTACTTAAAGTTCTAGTTCCACTTAAGTGCCACTTGAGTGGAACTTGAGTGGCACTTAAGTGGAACTTGATCTTAAGCAGCAGTTAAGTAGAACACACACACACACACACACACACACACACACACACACACATACATTCTCTCTCTCTCTCTCTCTCTCTCTCTCTCTCTCTCTCTCCCCTAACCAACAAAGATTCAAGGGTGAATTTGCATCTGTAATTACTTAAGCTTTACGAATTATTTTTTTTATGCATGGAAGAAGGAACCAAAGGCCAGAAGCCCGCACGATTTCTCCCTCCCAGAAATTAAATACATTAATAAGAGGGCTGAATTCAGGATGTGTTCATTTGGAGATGCCTGGATGCACTGCGTTTGAAAGACTGAAGGTCATAGGCAGTAGGAAATACAGAGGAAGACAGTTCCAGAGTTGACCTGTTGCATACATGGAGGACTGGGAGTAAATCGTATAGAAAAGAGATGAGAGCAGGATTGGAGTAATTGTAATTGTAATTTAACTGAAATGTAATTATTTAGAAATATTGTAATTGTAATCATAATTGTAATTAAAAGTAAAATTGAAGTAATGAATTGTAATTGTAATTGAAAAGTTAATTGTAATTAAATTGGTATTATGAAAGGGAAGGAGAGTGGTAGTGGTAAGTTTATCCCATACCCAGCTGTCATTATGGGATTAAGATGCCACAGGATTAACCCAGCTAAGCCGCGTTTTGACAGTTCTCCTGCCTTTGTCCTCAACACTCTCATGGCACCTGACCCACCTGAGTCGAGGCCACCGAGAAAAGTGGCCTGGGTTGAGCTGGGTTGTGATAATTTTGATGGTCGACACACAGCATTTAACACTGCATCTGCCTATGAGGAAATTGTCAATCGGTTCAGTATTCAAGGGAAAGTAAAGAAAGTTGTAGCTGATGATGCATCTTAATGGTGAAAGTATTTGACATTTCCTTCCCAAGTTTCTACATAGATCAGAAGCAAGAGGAGGCTGGAAATTCGTGTGACCCCAACATCGCTGATGAGGATATTTGCTTTGAAGATGTTCTGACTTTCCTTCCTCAAAGAATGGGAGGTTTTGCCAGGCCTTTAGTTCCTTCTTCCTTGCATTAAAAAAAAAAAAAAAACTCAGCAACTTCCCTGTCTTCCTTCTCAACCCAGTCCACATCCAAACAGTTTCAGATCTGTAATAAGATAGTGACCCAAATATCTTTACTTCGTTATCTAAAAATTGTCTGAACTTCTCTATGGATCCTTGATTTATTATTTATTATTAGGTGTGAATATTGTTAGGTTTATGAAAGAGATGATTCATTGTGTGTGTGTGTGTGTGTGTGTGTGTGTGTGTGTGTGTGTGTGTGTGTGTGTGTGTGTGTGTGTTATTTTTAGCGCATTTAATCAGGCAGATTCCCAACTATCAGCTCAGTTGATTATAACTCCAATACTACCAGCACCCCTACTGCTACAATTACTACTATTACTACTACTACTACTACTATTACCACTACTAAACACGCAATCACCTAAAAAAATATAATTGTGTGTGTGTGTGTGTGTGTGTGTGTGTGTGTGTGTGTGTGTGTAGCCGACCTGACCTCATGTAGGGCTCCTCGGATGCGTGTTTGTAATTGTGTGTGCGTGTGTATGTGTGTGTCCCTGACCTCATAGTGACCGTATGTGCGTGTGTGTACGTGTCAACACCCAGAAGAGAGTTGTTTGGTGGGAGTTTCATTAAAACATCCGGTGGTCAAACACACACACACACACACACACACACACACACACACACACACACACACACACACACGTTTATATACTCATAGTACACACACTCACATATCAACACATAGATACACACATGCACTCAAACGCACACATTCATATACATGTACACCTATATTTTCTCGGCACTTTTCCGTACGTCACACACACACACACACACACACACACACACACACACACACACACACACACACACAATACTCTCTAACGGGAGTTGGTTTTGGGGAAATGTGTGTATGTAAATTTGGGGGTGTGGGGAGGTTGCCTTGGTAACACACTGGCCCCGCGCGCGCACACACACACACACACACACACACACACACACACACACACACACACACACACACACACACGGAAACACAAACATTGCAACCACACTAAAACATACACCCCCCATCACCTCACTCCCCCACACATAACACATCCACCCACCCACACACACACATACACACACACACACACACACACACACACACACACACACACACACACTCAGACTCACAGACACATACACACACACGCAGACAGACACACACACACATAGCAATCATATATAACCATAAACCCCCACCTCCCACCCCAGACACACACAACACATCCACTTACACACACACACACACACACACACACACACACACACACACACACACACACACCATTGAAACTTACCAAATGACTGATATTAACTAGGAGAGTGATATGGGTGAGGTGGAAGAAGGGGAAAGGAAGGGGTAGACCGAGGATGAGATGGAGGGGTGGAGTAGAGAGGCATATGAGAGAGGAGGGTGTACTTTGGGGGGAGGACAGTGATATGATCGGGGACAGGGCGACATGTAGGTGATTTTTTTGTGGCCACCCCTTACTGGATTAAGGCGTCTTGAGAGAGAGAGAGAGAGAGAGAGAGAGAGAGAGAGGCCAATAGATGTGTGTGTATCAGAGTTCATAATTAAAATATTCACGTCTATCTATTTATCTATCTTTATACTTACCTAAATCTACCAGACCAAAACTAATCTACTTTTACTGACTCCCCTACCCTACCCTACCGTACCTTACTCTACCCTACTTTACCCTACCCTACCCTACCCTGTTCTACACTACCCTACCCTACCCTACCATACCATACCCTACAATACCCTACCTTACCCAACTCTACACTGCTCTACCCTATCCTACCCTACCCAACCCTACCCTGCCCTACCTTACCCTACCCTACCCTACCCTACCCTACCCTACACTACCCTACAGTACTCCACCCTGCCCTACCCCAAGGTCTAGTGACGTCACGCGGCACCTGAGCCCACCACTCCAGCAGGGTTAAGATTTATGCCCCAGGGTGAAACGTCCAATAGATCGGGGTCTCATTTACTACGTGCAACCTGGGGGTGGGATAGGTAGAATAGGACTGACAAACAACAGCTTGCAAACTACATCCGTTTTTCTTTACTACACACACACACACACACACACACACACACACACACACACACACGCACGCACGCACGCACGCACACACACACACACACACACACACACACACACACACACACACACACACACACACACACACACACACACTGCAATGGAGGAGGATGGAGTTGACACTGGAGAGGGAAGAGGCTGGCAGTGGCACTGGCACAGGAAGAGGTTGGCAGTGGCACTGGCACAGGAAGAGGTTGGCACTGGCACTGGCACAGGAAGAGGTTGGCACTGGCACTGGCACAGGAAGAGGTTGGCACTGGTAGAGCAGGAGGATGACACTGGTAGGGGAAGAGGTTGGCACAGGAGGAAGAATGGGTTGGCAATGTGGGAGGCAGTGGTTGCTGCTGTAGTGCAAGTAAGATACTGGAGGCGCCATCTATCAGGCTTAAAATTTGTGGCCCAGGAGGACGAGCCTGGCATTGAAAACACAAAAGTGTAAATATCTCGAAAACGGTGCATTTTAAAGCAAAACTGAGCGACGGCGACGGCCGTTTTATCAACCTACCCCATTTTTTACTGCTCTATCCCGTGAGCTGGGTCTCATCACGATACCTCCAAAGGGAAATGGGTAAAAATGGGTAATTATTTTAAATGTGGCATTTTACAGGAAACCAAATGAGATATTTAGCCCAAAGTGAAGTGGGTAATAGATGTGGGTTTTATCTAAAAATGGTATCCAAGATTTTTTCTGTAAATACTGGGGTTCGATAGGTATAATAGGGAGAAAAAAAAAAAATCAAATAAATCTACGGGAGTTTCACTCCTCTGTTCAGAGAGTTTCTTCCATGTGACCGCGTTTCTTCATGGATCTTGACTAGAAAACCGATACCGAACCCCAGTATTTACAGGGAGAATCTCGGATACCATTTTCAGATAAAACCCACATCTATTACCCGTTTCACTTTAGGCTAAATGCCTCGTTTGGTTTCCTCTCAAATGCCACGTATAAAAAAATTAACCATTTTTACCCATTTTCCTGTGAAGCTATGGTGATGAGACCTAGCTAACGGGATAGAGCAGTAAAAAATGGGCTGGGTTGATTAAACGACCGTCGCCGTCGCTCAGTTTTGCTCTAAAATGCACCGTTTTCGAGATATTTGCACTTATGTGTTCTCAGTGCTATGCTACTGGAGGCGCCATCTATCAGGCTTGAAATCTATGGCCCAGGAGGACAATTATTAACCCAGTGAATCCTAGATCACATTTTTAATTTTATTCTTAATACCTCAAGACGATTTTATTTAACATACTAAAGAGCTGTGGCAGTGAAGGTTAACTAAGATATTAATCCATTCGTAGGGGTGACGAGCGGTCAGTAACAGGAGCAGCCAACAGAGAGCTATGTGGCATTTCTTTACTGCAGTGTGTCACCATATCCCGCCCCACACCACCACACATCCCCGCCAGTCCCTCTCTACTCACTAGTTTTCGAAACGACCTAACATTATCTTTCCAAAGCCACGAAGTGTAGATGTTGATACAAATAAACGTGAAATACAATTATGTCTGAGTTTCTCTCCTAACCTGAGCATGTCATCAAATAAATAACTGTTATCTTGTGTAATTTCCCTCTTTTAATATTAACAGGCTGAAATATTAGCCGTAAATAACAAGTCTAATTAGATAAGCATCCTGTGAAAATGCTATGAGTACATAATGGGTCAACTAAGGACACCAGAATTTAAGAACAAACCAAAGAAAAGTCAGCGAACTCATGCATGACCAAAAGCACCCCACATGGCCTCCCTAGCACTGAAGTACTGGATACACACTCCAGTTGGCACACACTCCAGTTGGAGGCTCAGTAGTACCCTTAAGACAAACTACTATATGAAAATCTGGTTGGAAAACTTTGAAAGCTTAGAAGTGCAGAGATACCAAGAGCTGAAATAATGCTCAAAATGTCATCTATTGAATTAAAAGGAACCGATCAAGTCAGGCACTGCTCAGATGCCGTAACTCTACCGGACAGAGCTAGCCTGAAGGCTCCACTGTATTCGTCAATTAAATCTGGAATGCTGATCCCTCAAACTAATGATTCTACTACTACTACTACTACTACTACTACTACTACTACTACTACTGCTACTACTACTACTGCTACTACTACTACTACTACTACTACTACTACTAATGATGATGATGAAAATAATAATAACAATAAATTCCCAGCCCAAAAGTAGTCAAGATACAGAGGGATCCCAGCACCTACATTACTCCAAAATCTCCTTACCTAAAGGCTCGTGGCCAATGAAGTGCAATGTTATCGCACAATAGGACAAAATCAGCTCACGTTTAAGAACACTGTACGTAAAATGAATAAAATGTTAGTTTATGAATTACAGGAGTCTGCCACAACTCTCCATTCGGGGAAAAAATGGTTAAAGGGAAAAATCTAGGCAGAGGCGAATGGGAGAAGGCTGTGGTATTAGACTGTTGGGGGTACTGTCGATATTTTCACTGCCTTTTTCCTTCATATTGAAAATGAAACTAAAGCTTTATTAATCCCCAAATACGCACATCATTCATAACTGACGTGGTCTGGTACGAGTATGGCTGAACACAAAATGTGTTATGCGAAAAACGACCAGAAAAAATAATCGTTTTTTCTACAATTACAGCCAACGGAGAAGGCCCAATGAAGCTATGTGTTTGGCCAGGTTTATATATCTCTCTATCAGTCTATCTCCCTGTCTGCCTGCCCATCTGTCTGCCTTTGTCTGCCTGCCTGTCTGTTAGCAAGATTATCGGAAAAAGTCAAAAGATTATCCTATTTTTTTTATTTAGGTTTTGAATAAGCCATTCCGAACAAGCCCTTACAATCTGGGGAACGTTGTCGTTGGAAGCCAAGCAGGAAGAGTCAGCGGAAATTGACTAATTTTTCGCAGTTACCCATCCATTTTACCGCTTTTCTCTGAACAGAAAGCCGAGCCCGACTTAGTCTGTGGCGTCACAAAAGGTGCGCGGGGAAGTCATGCAAGCAGATCATCTCTGTCATTACACTTTGAATTAGGTTAGGATGAAGTAATTCGATATTTACAGCATTCAGTAAAACGTCAGAGCTACAAGGATAAAGGTTCGGCCACCCATCATGTCCGAGACAGAGACTCATCAGTTTCGAAGCATTGTGAGGAACAAGCAATAAACAGTAGGTCAGAGGTAGACTCCGTGGAGAGAGTGCGTCAGTACATCACGTCTACACGATTATTTAATTTTCTGTTACAATACTCTAACATCACAGGTGTTTAGTGATAAAGTGGACTGGCATTTGAACCGATTGTGAGGCACGAGTGTTGTTGGCGTCACTTCATAAGCTGGTGGTTAGATTTTGCTGGATATTTCCGCCATTGTCCTGCCTGTGATCTCACCTTGTTTCCCGCTGCACCCTCAAAAGGTATGCCATTTGGCTTTTACTACTTCTGTACTCGTTTTACTCTAACTTGGCCCAAATTTCCATCTCTCCAATCTGAATGCTGAGATGTAGCAATAGATTAATGCAAGAATATGTAAGTCACAAGAAAGGGCTGTGGAAAGGTAGCCGCAGCGTTGTCCTTTTCTAGCAATGACCCATGTGAATTAACCTTCGTCTATCTGTCTTCTATATGTCTGTCTCACTCTCTGCCTGTCTCTCTGTTGTAAGCGACAATTACCTCTCATCCTTCCACAACGTCCTAGATTATCATACCATCATGCAGTATACAAATTTTCTCATCTTAACTTGGCCCAGATTTTCCTCATTTTGCCGCTTAAGGAGGCAGGAGAGGCGGGAAGAAGCGTGGCGTATTGATGAGAGCAGCTGACTTCATAGTACATTACAATATATTTGTGCCCTAACTTTAATAGCATACCTTCTTATGTATGATCGAGATCCTTTGACAAGTTGTGAGCTAACACACACACACACACACACACACACACACACACACACACACACACAAGTATTCTAAGGTAGGACTTGATGGGGGGGAAGGAAGTGTGTGTGTGTGTGTGTGTGTGTGTGTGTGTGTGTGTGTGTGTGTGTGTATGTGTGTGTGTGTGTAACACACTCTAACCAAGCCACACTCTAACCAAGCCAAGACTATGAATATTGTCCACTATACTCTTTTTACTCTAACTTTTCCTAAAACTCCCCAATTTCCGTCCTGAATGCTGAGTTGTAGCAATAGATGAACACTGGAAGATGATGCTGGTCACGAAAAAGTGCTGAGGCAAGGTTGTAGAGCCATAGCATTGTACTTTCTGCCACTGAACTACGTGAAATTAGCTGCAAAAGAACGAAAATCTGGGCCGAGGACGAAAATCTGGGTCAAGTTACCTTGGAAAAAAGTAGTAAAATGCAGGATGCTATGATATTCCAGGAAGTTGTGGACAGTTGGGAGTTGTTTGTGAATTGCAATAAAGGGACAGGCAGACAGACAGACAGATAGAGGACAGACAGATGCAGAGAACGGAGACACGACCGGGGAGAAGAATCCTGACGTTATTATGAGTGTAGTTGACTTCATAGCATACTACATTATATTTGTGCCCTAACTTTAGTAGCATGTTTATGTATAACCAAGGTTCGTTGACAAGTAGTGAACACACACACACACACACACACACACACACACACACACACACACACACACACACATAATACTCTCTAACGGTAGTTGGTGGTGGGGAAATTTGTGTATGTAACTGTGGTGGTGTGGGGAGGTTGCCATGGTAACACACACACACACACACACACACACACACACACACACACAAACACTGGCCCCGCACACACACACACACACACACACACACACACACACACACACACACACACACACACACACACACACACACACACACTCGCCACACACACACACACAAACACTGGCCCCGCACACACACACACACACACACACACACACACACACACTGCAACCACTCCAAACCATACACCCCCGATCTCCCCACACCCCCACACATACAACACATCCCCCCCTCACCCCCACACACACTGCAACCACATCAAACCATACACCCACCACCCAGCACACACAACACATCCAAACCCACCCACCCACCCACCCACCAACCCACACACACACACACACACACACACACACACACACA
>NW_027644770.1:4047663-4077663 GCF_032717465.1 Coenobita brevimanus | reverse complement strand
CACTGAAGAAAAGGTGGTATAAAGCCTCCTAAGCCGCCGTAGTATTACACCCTCGGTATGCAGTTCGTTCCCTGTGGCCTTGTAACTTTGTGTACCCGAAGCGCTTACAAAATAACTTGAAATAATTTTCCTTTCGTAACTAGACTCGTTTCACTTTAACTTGGCCTGAATTGTTGTTGTTGTTCTTGTTACATCTTAGGCTCCTATGGATGTGAACCCTGTGTTATGTTGAAGGATTGTCTGTGTTGTGGTGGTGTGGTGCAGGAAGTGAGTGGGTGTGCTGTGGTGTGGGGGTGCCACTTTGCAGTATGATCACAGGGGATTGTATGTGTGTTATATTTTGTGTTAGTATTGTAGCAGGGAAGGTTGGTGTACTCGTGTCTCTGGGTTCGGTAGTGTCTGAAGGGTGTATGTCTGGTGGTGGCACATGAAGGATGCTGTTTGGTAGAAAGTTTTGGCTGGCTGGGGTGTGTGTGTGTTTATGTATGTGTTTGGTATAGAAAGTTTTGGCTGGCTGGGGTGTCTGTGTGTTTATGTATGTGTTTGGTATAGAAAGTTTTGGCTGGCTGGGGTGTCTGTGTGTTTATGTATGTGTTTGGCAGAAAGTTTTGGCTGGCTAGGGTGTTTGTGAGTTTGTGAATGTGTCTGGGAAGTGTAGAGTCGGGTGGAGGAGGGGATATGTTGCAAAGATACTCTGTGTAGGGCGGTTGTTCGATTTTGTTTGTGGAGAGGATGATGCAACATAAGGTTACAAAGGTGGGACGGATCTTGAGCTGAAGTGATGAACTGTGTGCCTCTCATATTCACTTGGTCTCTGACTGAAATTAGTTATGTTTCTTGGTGTAGGCTATCAGTACTTTTGGTCTTAGTGTCTTCTGCTATCAAGGTATTGTTTTCTGTTCTTTAAAGCTTCTTCGTGTTTGTGTTGGGTAAGATTAGGGCTCAGCTTGTGCGACAGTAATTCACGGCTGTTTTAATGTATTACTTATAAGTGGAGGATGGAGTTGGGATGTATATGAGAGAGGGTGTGTGTGAATTAGGGGGAGTGATGCAGAATGACAGGGGACAGGGTGGCATAGAGGCGACTTGTTTGTGGCCACCTCTTACGGGATTAAGTCGTCTGGCTATAGATAGATGGATAGACAGATAGCTTATAGTTTCCATACAATTTGCTGAGTAGTAGCGATAGTTATCACTAGAATATGATGTTAGTCACGAATGAGTGCTGTGGAAAGAATGTAGGGCTGTAGTATTGTCTACTTCTGCTACTGATCTGCCTGACATTCTGGTATGCTTTAAATAAAACTCTGTGCCAAGTTAAAGTGAAAGGCGTGTATGTTTGTGTAGGAGGAACAAGAGACAAGGAGGTATTCTGTGGCCTGTTTTCTTTGTGCTTCCTACAAGACACAATAATAGTTATGACGGGGCATTGATGGCAAGTTTGTGGGTCAGCACACACTTACGGCCTCTCATTATACAAGGTGGTCCATATATTACGCCACCCAGTTCTTGTGTGTTGCGGGCACGGCTCAGTGAACATTACCAGTGTCTACCCTGCATCATTATCTATTTCCCACAATCCTCTTCAGGCTTAGCTTTATAATATAGGCTTTAATTTAGGTCCACTGATTGCATGGTGGAGAATTCCCATAACCTTTTTTATGCTTAGCTGTATATCATTGTATTGTATAATCTTTTATGTCCACGATCACAAGGCTGAGTAGTAATTTGGTGAAGCGATCAGAATGTCTTAGCTCATCACAAAAGCCGTCCCCAGAACACACAAGACTGCAGAGCGCAATATACTTATCACCTATATTAAGTCAAAGCCATAGTTTAAAAGGTAATGAAACAAGACAGAAAATTTAAGTTTTCATTATTAACACTTCAGTATAGAATACATTAACAGAGACAGCAATATAAAATATGCATTCAAAAGTAGCATTTGTCCACAGAACATCCTGGAGGGGAGCGACCCGACTTGCAAGGCAGATCACACCATCACCACCAGGCTTCTCTCGGCAGGTCAGGGCAGATCACCAGCAGCAGCAGCAAGTCATCTCACGGCTGGGGAAGATACGACACCCTGCCGCCGCCGCTGCCGCCGCCGCCACCACCACCACCACACCACCAGGCATCTCAGAGTAGGGGAAGACACCACACCACCGTCAGGCTTCTCACGGCAGGGCAGATCAAACTTCAGCAGGGTATGACAAGTGTGGCAAGGAAGCAGCGTCAAGGCAGCAGACTCCAGAACGACCTGTGGACCAGATGTGTATTAGTTCAAATCAGTGTTAGCTTTAGTTATTTAATCTTCTATCTATCTCTATCTATTGCCAGACGCCTCAATCCCGTTTGGGGTGGCCACAAACAAATCGCCTCCAAGTCTCCCTGTCTCCCGCCATCTCACTGTCCTGCTCCCAACTCACACCCCCGTCTTTCATATACCTCTCCACCCCATCCCTCCATCTCATCCTCGGCCTCCCCCTCCCTCTTCCCCCCTCCACCTCACTCACATACACTCTCTTCGTCAGTCTTTCACCCTCCATCCTCTCCACATAGCCAAACCACCTCAGTGTGTTCTCATAACGCTTCCTATCACATACACATCCACACCACAACGCTCCTTTATATCCTCATTCGTCAGCCTGTCTCTCCATGTGACTCCACAGGCTCCTCTTAAATAACTCATTTCCACTGCTCTCACTCTTGACTTGTGTCCTTCCAACAACGTCCAAGCTTCACTTGCATACGTTAGAGTTGGTATCACAATACTGTCATGTAGTAACTTTTTCACTTCTATGCTCACTTCCCTGTTTCTTATCACTGCTTTCAAAGAACCAGCAACCTTTCTTCCCTGCTGTACCCTTTCAAGCACTTCACCCTCCAAACCTCCATCCTTACTCATCACACTACCCAAGTACTTAAACGTACTCACATTTTCCAATTCCTCACCATCCAACCTCGCTGTACATTCACTGACTTCACCTCTCTCAAAGACTATCACTTTACTCTTCCCTACATTCACCTTGAGATTCCGTTTCTTGCACACACTCCCAAACTCATCCACCAAGCCTTGCAGCTCCCCTTCGTCTTCACCCAACAACACAGTATCATCTGCAAACAACAGTACAGGGAGTTTTCAGACACTATCCTCTTTCACCAGGGCCACTCCAACATCCACTACCCTACCTTGTACCTCTTATTACCCCATCCATGTACAGATTGAACAACCATGGAGACATGACACATCCCAGTTTCAACCCAACTTTCAAAGAGAAAAATTCACTTAGTTCACCATCCACATGCACTGCAGCCTTCGCACCATCGTACATACTCTTCACAGCATTCAACAACTTCCCATCTACTCCATATATTCTTAACACTTTCCACAATCCTTGTCTATCCACCCTGTCATATGCTTTCTCCAAATCCATGAAAGCCGCATACAACTTCTTTCCCTTCTATAGAAACTTTTCCACTCAAGATCTAAGAATGAATATCTGATCTACACAACCTCTTCCCTTCCTAAAGCCTCCCTGTTCTTCTCCAACTAATTTCTCTGTTCTTTCTCTAACTCTGTCAATAAGTATCCTACCATACACTTTTCCTATTATACTAAGAAGACAAATGCCCCTTTGATTACCACACACTTCTTTTTCCCCTTTTCCTTTGTACAAGGGAATAATTATACCTGACTTCCAATCCTCCGGGACTCTACCTTCCTCCCAGGCCAATCTGCACATCTTCCACATCCATTCTACTACTATCTCTCCCCCATGCTTCAGCATTTCACCACACTCTCCATCAATTCCTGGGGCTTTCCCAGATTTAACTTTCTTCATTGCTTCCACAACTTCTATCCTACTGATTTCTTCCTGTCTTCTCACCTCCCTCCTCCTCCCAGCCATTCCCCAGCCACTTATACTCGCATTACTTCCATCCTCTATGTTAAACAATTCCTTAAAGTGTTCTCTCCATCTGCTCACTTTTTCTCCCTTCTCCACTAGTAATCTACCATTTTTATCTTTCACTCCCCTGCTAACTTCACTTCCACCCTGTCTTACTCTTTTCACCTCTTTCCAGAACATTTTCTTACAGTCCCTCCACTTTACACTCAAATTCCTTCCAAATTCCTCATCCACTCTCTTCTTACTCTCTCTTACTAATCTTTTAACCTCTTTCTTTCTTTCTACATATAACTCTCTCTTCCGCCTCTCAACTTCTTCCACGCCCCTATTTCTCATCCATTCATTGTATGCTTTCTTATTTTGTGCCACAGCCTGTCTCACCTCTTCAGTCCACCACGCCATTCCTTGCACCCCCCTCCGTCTTCTCTTCCTTCCACACACCACATCACATGCTGCACATATTTCTTCTGTAAATATCCTACACACACCTTCCACGTCTCCCATCTGCTCCAATTCATATTTGCCCAATCGTTCCTCCACTTCTCTCTTATACTCTGCCTTTTTCTCATCCTCTTGTAACCTTTCCACTCTCCTTGCAACTACTCCTTCCTCTCGTCTTTCCCTTCTTCTATTCCTCCATCTTACTTGAATCCTAATTCTGGCCACCACCAAGTAGTGGTCAGAAAGTCCACTCCCCCAACCTCTATACAATCTTGCGTCCTTTACACATCTTCGCATCCTTTCATCCACACACACATAATCAATCATTGCCTTCCTTTCATTCAGTTCACCACCCATCCTTCTCATCACTCGCCATGTATACCTGCGGATCATTTTATGCCTGAAGAGGGTATTGGCTATCACCAACCCCCTCCCAGCACAAATGTCCACTAACGCACTCCCATTCTCATCTATCTCAGCAGGCACACCCCGCTCACCAACTATTCCATCCACCTTCACATTCCCAACTTTACCATTCATATCACCAATCAAAAACACTATGTCATTCCTTCCAGACTTTTCCATGCACACTTCTACATTTGTCCAGAACTCTTCTCTCACTCTTCTAGCACGATCTTGCGTTGGTGCATACACACACACAATCGCCCACATTTGTATTCCAACTTTCAACTTTACCCACACAATCCTTGACCCAGCTGATCCATACTGTCTTATGCTCCTCTTCCATCTTATACTTACAACAATATATACTCCTTCCTTTGCCCTCTCATTCTCACCTACTCCTGCACATATACCCCATCCATACTCCCATTCTCTCACACTTTCTCCTCTCCATTTTGTTTCAGACTGATGAAGAGAGTGTATGTGAGTGAGGTGGAGGGGGGAAGAGGGAGGGGGAGGCCGAGGATGAGATGGAGGGATGGGGTGGAGAGGTATATGAGAGAGGGGGGTGTGAGTTGGCAGCAGGGCAGTGAAATGGCGAGGGACAGGGCGACTTGGAGGCGATTTGTTTGTGGACACCCCAAACGGGATTGAGGCGTCTGGCAATAGATAGATAGATATTCCACATACATCCACTTTCGCACCCTCGAGCACCCGGACAATCTCTCTCTCTTTCACCTCATCATTCGCTCCCCTTACATTCCAAGTTCCAATTACCATGTCCTTTATTATAATGAATTATTATTATAATTATTATCGGGAGCAGGCTGTAGTATGGTACCAGCCTGTGAGGGCAGTACTGTACTCTCAAGGAAAGTGGAAAAGCTGGTGATAGGGAGAGCTGGAGCTCCCCCTTGACATTTTTCAGTGTCACTAACATAGAGGGTAGGCCAGCATACTCTGCCAAACATTTTTATAACTACCTGCTCTTCACTGCTATACATGCACTTTATGCATCATACCCCATACCCTACAATGACACAGGTTGGTGCCAGTAAGGGCATGTGGCCGGAAAAGGACATCTAGGGGTTAGAACGCCCAGTCAGAATGACATCCATGCATGGCTTTGTCCCCGAGAAGCAATTGGATCTTTTTTTTTTTTTTTTTTAACACCACCAAGGGATGTAGACAGGTCATCTACCCTTACATGTATTGGACTAGGTTAGCCTAGCCACAGGATCCTACACCGTGAAAGAAGTATGATGAGACTGTATTTTTTAACTATCTATCTATCTATCTATTGCCAGACGCCACAATCCCGCAAAGGGTGGCCATTTGACTTTGAGTTATTTGTTTTACGGGTAGGGGCACTAAGCCTCCACCAACCCACTTGTTGACACGTAGGGAGCACGTATGGTTTGGTTATATGGTTACCACCCAGCGTTGTAAATGGTTTCCTGGTTTACAGGAAACCATTTGGCTTGTCACTCAATGTAAAGCCACATGTAAAGGAAAGAAAAGCAATAAGAAGTGACAGGAAAGATGGGAGAAATAGGAAGAGAGGAGGGCAGGCACAGAAAAAGAATGATAAAGACTAAGGAAGGAGTAGGCAGCACTACATCAAGAGAGTGGATGATGGTCGCCACCACCTACCACAATGATAATGATAATAGATATGTAAACTATTGTATCCATCTAAGAAGAACAGTAGTAGTAGGTGTACAGTACAACCTTTCAGATCCAAAATGCCTAGGTCCAAAGGCTTTATGCAAAATGGAACATTTTGGAAAGTGGAATCATAATGGCAGCTGTGAGAAATGACTTGTGAAACAAATAATGTAGTCAAGGCAATTGAGAACAATAAGTAAACTGAAGCACTTGCATTAGTAACTTATTATCTGCTCTTAAACATGTCCACAAAAGAACTCAGTCTTCAGTTATACCTTGAATGTGTGAGGACATGATATCAACACCCCTCTATATCATGAAAAAATATTTTGGAAATTGGATGTTCGGATTTGGCAGGTTGTATTGAACCAGCAGTAGTAACCGTAGGCTTATCTGAATGTGAATTTGGTGGACTGCTGGCGCCAAAACTGGTCTGGGGGAAAAAGAGGGTGGTGAGGGACATAATTTTGTATTACCTTGTACTGTAGTTAAGCCACATGATTATATCAGTCCCACCACACGAAGGAGTCCCTCTTAGCACCATGTGTACAGTACGAAAGACTCCTTAGGCAGACTTGTGTTAAAGCGAACAAGTAATGATCAGAATACACTTGCAGAGTTACCAAACAGTGGACACCAAACATAGCCCAAAGTCCTACCCCTTCTTATTACAGCACCGATACAATACTCTTCAGTCCTGTTCTTCCTCCATTAATCCCTTTAATACAGTACTATATGTCTGTCTCAAGTTAGATATGATGGTCTGGTGGTAGAAATAGATAGTAAAATGAGAATATAACTACATCTTTTGGATTACAGGGCACAAACTGCTCCAATGATTAGCCTTTATTCTTGCTAATTTAAGACTGTTATTCAGCTTGGGTAAGACTTTTCAAACTGGAAGGGTCACATTACAACCTTCAGGAACCTGTTCAGTAGGAAAGTAATTAAAGGTTGATAGGAGAGCTTTTGGACTGAAGGGGTTAGGGACAGGCTTCATTAAGCCATTCTTGTTACCTTTAAACTATGTTAATCAGCATAGGAGAGACTTTTCAAACTTAGAGTCCCATATGACATTCTTTAACATGTGTAGGAGAGACACTGGATAAAGCCTGATTGGAGATATAGTATATTGAACTGGAAGGACTGCATACCTTACATCCTTCATTAGCCATTGCTGCTACCTTTAAATAAGAATTATCATACTGAAGGTAATTACTAGCAGCCTTCATTAACATATTACTGTACTGTAATTAGGAGAGAGGTTTCATAAGTTGATTGGAAGTCAGGAGACAGCAGGAATATACCATTACTGTTGAGGGGGATGAATTTGTGTGTAGGCTATGATATAGGAAGCATATCTCAGAATATGGATGTACAAGGTTAATCATATCTTGTATAGTACTTATACTTTCAGATTTGATAGCTTTTCCTTTTGTAATCTTTACTGAATGATGAAATCAGTTTATGACTGCACATTATATAATCTCAGACTTCATCTGTGTCATTGTAGTTGGCTCACCTTGACAAATTTTAGTCCTTCTGCTGCTTAGTTCCTGTATCTAAGTGGCAGAATAAGACAGTATTATGGTTTTGCATCCTCCCCATAGATCTTCATTGTGATTTGCATGATAATCTAGTCTTTATCTCTAGAAACAGCTCAGCATTCAAGGTGGAGAGATGCCAGGTTTTTGTCAGTTTAGGGTGGACATGTAGTCTATATGGTTTGTCTTTATTGTTTTATGTATTCATTATTATTATTATTTTTTTTTACTGTGGATCAAATTTAGCGATTCATCTCTTCCGTTTATAAATCGGTACAACAGATAGGCTTTCATTCTCAGAGTTCTCATAGAAGGTATGAGTACTGTACTGTCTTCCTGTGCAGTGTATATTTTGTCATTTGTACTCTCATTATAAGTTTCATTAAAGAATTTGTATCATATGTTTAGTTTCTGTGTCACTCAGTGTGTTAAGTTTATGTAATATATGGTTAATCGTTTAAGTCCTGCCGTTGGTTAGCAGTTAAGTTCCAGTTTTTACTTTCTCCCTTTATATAAGTAGCAACTGCTCTATATTCTTTCCATAGCACTTGTTCATGATTAGCATTAAACTGCAGGCTTAGGTATTCCAAGTAGCTCAAGAATTTTTGAAATATCTCCTCCTAAAGCGACATTAATAGGTACATGACAATTTAGTTTAGTCTGTGCATGATAGTTCAATTTCCCATTTTTTGTAACATATAAAGAAATAAAATACAGTAGAAGTTTTAGCCGGTATCATAATGGGGGCGCGGTGGTATGGTCAGCATGGTACTGACCTGCTGATCAGAAGGACCGGGGTTCAACTCCCGGTGTGATAGAGGTTTCTTTAAAATGTGGCTGAGGGAAGTTTGCGTAGCAGGCTCTCCTTAAAACCACAAGGCCCCTTACTTACACTTCAGCTCAAGCACACCAAGACACTTACACTACTACATACATACACACATGAAGACACACACACACACACCAAGACACTTACATACATACAGACATCAAGACACACACCAAGATACGTACATAGCCACAGCCACCTTCACACAGTAGACACACCACACACACACAGAGGGTGGGACAGACACACCACAGGCAGACAGAGAGGGACATATACAAAACACAGGGAGTGAGAGAGGAGGGGGTTTTATTATAAAGTCCAATTTTGGTATACCTCCTGTGGCAAAATTGATATAGCCCCCCCTTTAATATTTTTTGGATATTTTCATTTAGTGCCCCCCAGGCCCCAGACCCACTCGGCTGAACCAAATTGTCTGGCGTCAGCTGGAACATGATATACCAGAGTTATGCCGGTCATGTGGGGGTTAATGGTGACAGTGTAGTAACTGTCAGGTTCCTATGACTCACTCAGCCGAACAAAATCGTCTGTCAGCTGGAATGGAATACTAGAGTTGTCCCAAGCACCAGAGGGTTAAGAATCTTAATATGCTCGGGACAACTCTAGTACCCCATTTCAGCTGACTCAGACGATTTTATTCGACTGAGTGAGTCCTAGGAGCCTGACAGTGTCAATACCGTCACCATTAACCCCCTCACGACCGACATAACTCTAGCATCATGTTCCAGCTGACGCCAGACAATTTGGTTCAGCCGAGAGAGGATCCTAGGATCCTGAGAGACACTATAACATCACAAACAAAATACAAAATGCCTTCCCTCCATCTTGAACGTACTATAATTCATTTACATTAAGTAAGCTCGTATTTTCGTATTTTTGCAGCTTATTTCATGTATCTTAGTTAAAAGAAAAAAATACTACGAGCCGGTGAATAAAACCAACACTTGTAGACGAAGAATATAATTACCAAACAGTTTCGGTGGACACTGCCACCATCTTCAGTGGTCAAGATAGTGAGAGGGAGTGACATATTGACCATACAAGGGTTTCTTTTTATGCGTGTGTGTGTGTGTGAAAGGGTGGGGTAAAGGTTAAGTGGGGTGGGGTAGATTGTAAGCGGGGATTAACCCAATGGGGATTTTTGGGGGGACATTACCGGACAGGTCAGGTGTAATTCCTATCTGACCTTACCTGTGTCGTAGCAGAAAGGGACTACGACACAGGTAAGGTCAGATAGGAATTACACCTGACCTGTCCGGTAATGTCCCCCCAAAAATCCCCATTGGGTTAATCCCCGCTTACAATCTACCCCACCCCACCTAACCTTTACCCAGATAGGAATTACACCTGACCTGTCCGGTAATGTCCCCCCCAAAATCCCCCTTGGGTTAATCCCCGCTTACAATCTACCCCACCCCACCTAACCTTTACCCCACCCTTTCACACACACACGCATAAAAAGGAACCCTTGTATAGTCAGTATGTCACTCCCTCTCACTATCTTGACCACTGAAGATGGTGGCAGTGTCCACCGAAACTGTTTGGTAATTATATTCTTCGTCTACAAGTGTGGGTTTTATTCACCGTCTTTGATTATCACGCAAGAGTGATTCATCCAGCCAATACTACGAGCTCTGTATCTTTTCATAGCCCTTCTTCGTGACTAACATCGTATTCTAGTTATCTATAGTTACAACTGAGCATTCAAGTTGGAGGGATCACAACTTTAAGCAATTACAGCAAACAAACAAACAAACAAAAAGCAAGTGTCGTCCTCTTGACCTCTAGTCTTCGCAGGAATGCAGCGGTGGCGCCATCTTGTGCGTGGAATGTGTGAAGTGCAGGCTCTTGAGTGGAAGGAGCACGGAGCCACGGGAGACTTAATAATATTCGCTAGTCAGCCAGTCTAGAAGCCTGGGACATTTGCCTGAAATAATAATAATAATAATAATAATAATAGAAATAACAACAAAACCAGTCATATACATAATTCAATATCTTAGTCACTCGATCTGTCCATTCCGCCCCTTCAGTACGAGGACGCATTTCTGTAAGCTATTTTTTCTAACATGGGAGGTTCGATACGTTTGATTGAGCATATCCATAACACTCCTAAAGCTGAGTAAATGCCTCTGAAAGTTGCAAAATATAAAATATAAAACGTCTATATGATATAAAAACCTTTTTTCACCTCCGGGACTCGATCTGTGGCGCCTAGAACAAGTGCTGACGTCATGTTTACACTTTGCTACCTTTAGACGATTTCCTGGAGCTTAAAGAAACCCTCTCGGGATGATGGGACAGACACAATAACCCCTTCAGACAGAGAATGACTTAGTTACTTTGTTCTAGGTAACCGGACGATTTTATTCAGCTTAGGAGATCCCCTCGTAGTGAAGGGGTTGATGGTGACTCTATCTAACCCCTCCAGTACGAAATTTCTCTCCAGAGTTGAAGAAAATCGTCTGGAGGAAGAAAGATGAAAATGGAAAAAAGTGTTAATGTGGACAATGAGTTAGATAAGACTGGTTTGGTTAAGGTAGGGTAGGGATGGGACGGTTGTGGCAGGGTGGGGTAGCGTTGGGTCGGTTATGGCCGGGTGGGGTAAGGTTGGGTTAGTTTTGGCAGGACGGCGTAGGATTGGGCCGGTTTGGGCAGGGTGGGGTAGGACTGGGTCGGTTTTGGCAGGGTGGGGTAGGACTGGGTCGGTTTTGGCAGGGTGGGGTAGGATTGGGTCAGTTTTGGCAGGGTGGGGTAGGACTGGGTCGGGTTTGGCAGGGTGGAGTAGGACAGGGTTGGTTTTGGCAGGGTGGGGTAGGATCGGGTCGGTTTTGACAGAGTGAGGTTAGATTGGGCTGATTATGCCGAGGTAGGGTAGGGATGGGTCGGTTATGGCAGGGTTGAATAGAGGTGGGTCGATTAGGGCAGGCGAGGGTAAGCATGGGTAGGTTATGGTTGCGTTGGGGAGGGTAGGATAGGTTATGGCAGGGTAGGATAGGGCTGGGTGGTGGTGGGCTGGGTAGGGTAGGGCTGGGTAGGGTAGTGTAGGGCTGGGTAGGGTAGGGTAGGCTGAATCAGGGTAGTGTAGGGTACAGAAGAGTGGTGGGTATAACTGCCGTTTAGTTCTGTCATATCCAACGCCTATTTCACTCAGTTATACTACACCGTCTCATCAAATTTGGCGCAATCTTCTCTACGATTTTGTTCTTCCCCGCTTAGTTCAGTCCTTTAGTTCATTCATGACCCT
This sequence comes from Coenobita brevimanus, assembly GCF_032717465.1. Classification (NCBI taxonomy): domain Eukaryota; kingdom Metazoa; phylum Arthropoda; class Malacostraca; order Decapoda; family Coenobitidae; genus Coenobita; species Coenobita brevimanus. Next base: position 4,065,603 of record NW_027644770.1, on the reverse strand, counting down.
TGGCTTTCCTTTTTATTTTTTTTTTTGTTTATGAGGTGGAGCGCAGGGGCACGAGGCTAGACCACCATAAGTCCAGAATATTTAAGGGTAGGCCACCAAACTACGCCCTGGTAACGTCTACACGTCAAAACATCTGTCCACCTCTGGGACTTGAACTGCGGAGCGCTGGACGCTGAGCTCCCGGTCTGCGGATGTCACTTTTACACTTTGTTAGCTTCTAACGATATCCTACAGCTTCAGAAAACCCTCTTAGGATGACGGGACAGAATCATGTAACCCTTCAGACCAAGAACGATTTATTACTTTGTCCTAGCTGACCGCACGATTTTATTCAACTTAGGAGATCCCCTGACAGAGAAGGGGTTGATGCTGGCTGTATCTAACCCCTCAAATTCAAATTTCCTCTCCAGAGCTGAAGAAAATCGTCTGGAGAAAGAATGAAGAAAACTGAAGAAAGTGTTAGAGTGAAAAATGAGTTAGATAAGATTGGTTTGGTTAGGGCAGGGTAGGGTTGGGTCGGTTATGCCAGGGTGGGGTAGGGTTGGGTCGGTTTTGGCAGGGTGAGGTAGGACTGGGATAGTTTTGGCAGGGTGGGGTAGGACTTGGATGGTTTTTGCAGGGTGGGGTAGGATTGGGTCGGTTATGACAGGGTGGGGTAGGGATGGGTCGGTCTTGGCAGGGTGGGGAAGGGACGGGTCGGTCTTGGCAGGGTGGGGTAGGGACGGGTCGGTCTTGGCAGGGTGGGGTAGGAATGGGTCGGTCTTGGTAGGGTGGGGTAAGATCCTGTCGGTTTTGGCAGGATGGGGTAGGATTGGGTCGGATATGGCAGGGTGGGGTAAGATCGGGTCGGTTTTGGCAGGGTGGGGTAGGATTGGGTCGGTTTTGGCAGGGTGGGGTAGGGATGGGTCGGTCTTGGCAGGATGGGGTAGGATTGGGTCGGATATGGCAGGGTGGGGTAGGATTGGGTCGGTTTTGGCAGGGTGGGGTAGGATTGGGTCGGTTTTGGCAGGGTGGGGTAGAGATGGGTCGGTCTTGGCAGGGTGGGGTAGGATTGGGTCAGAGTTGGCAGGGTGGGATAGGTATGGGTCGGTTTTGTCAGGGTGGGGAAGGGTTGGGTCGGTTTTGGCAGAGTATTGGTTAGGTTTCGGTTGGTTTTGGCAGGGTGGGGCAGGGTTGGGTCGGTTTTGGCAGGGTGGGGTATGATTAGGTCAGTTTTGGCAGAGTGGAGTAGAATTGAGTTGGTTTTGGTAGGGTGGGGTAGGGTTTGCTCAGTTTTGGTAGAGTGGGGTAGGATTGGATCGGTTTTGGCAGGGTGGGGTAGGATTGGGTCGGTTTTGGAAGGGTGAGGTAGGATTGGGTCGGTTTGGACAGGGTAGGGTAGGTGTGGGTCGGTTTTGGCAGGGTGGGCAAGGATTGGGTCGCATTTGGCAAGGTGGGGTAGAATTGGGTTGGTTTTGGCAGAGTAGGGTAGGGATGGGTCGGTTATGGCAGGGTAGGGTAGGATTGGGTCGGTTTTGGCCGGGTGAAGTAGGATGGGGTCGGTTTTGGCAGGGTGGGGGTAAGATTGGGTCGGTTTTTGGCAGGGTGGGAAAGGATTGGTCGGGTTTGGCAGGGTGGAGTAGGACTGGGTTGGTTTTGGCAGGGTGGGGTAGGATTGTGTCGGTCTTGACAGGGTGGGGTAAGGTTTGGTTGGTTTTGGCAGTATGGGGTAGGGATGGGTCGAGTTGCGTTTGGGAGGGTAGGATAGGTTATGGCAGGGTAAGATAGGGCTGGGTGGTGGTGGACTGGGTAGGGTAGGGCTGGGTAGGGTAGTGTAGGGCTGGGTAGGGTAGGGTAGGCTGAATCAGTGTAGTGTAGGGTACAGAAGAGAGGTGGGTATAACTGCCGTTTAGTTCTGTCATATCCAACGCCTATTTCACTCAGTTATACTACACTGTCTCATCAAATTTGGGGCGATCTTCTCTACGATTTTTGTTCTTCTCCGCTTAGTTCAGTCCTTTAGTTCATTCATGACCCTTGGCTTTCCTTTTTATTTTTATTTTTTTTGTTTATGAGGTGGAGCGCAGGGGCACGAGGCTAGACCACCATTAGTCCAGAATATTAAAGGGTAGGAAGGCCACCAAGCTTCGCCCTGGTAACGTCTACATGTCAAAACATCTGTCCACCTCTGGGACTTGAACCGCGGAGCGCTGGACGCTGAGCTCCCGGTCTGCAGATGTCACTTTTACTCTTTGCTAGCTTCTGACGATATCCTACAGCTTCAGAAAACCCTCTTAGGATGACGGGACAGAATCATTTAATCTTTCAAGCCGAGAACAACTTATTTACATTGTCCTAGCTGACCGCATGATTTTATTCAGCTTAGGAGATCCCCTTATAGAGATGGGGTTGATGATGGCAGTATTTAACCCTTCCAGTTCGAAATTTCTCTCTACTGTAGAGATGACGAAAATCATCCGAAGGTAAAGAGAAGAAAACAGGAAAAGTAATGTAGTGGTGAAAGGGCTGTACAGGGGAGGATAGGTTAAAGTAGGGTAGAGTTGGGTCGGCAATGGCAGGGTAGGGTAGTGTAGGCTGAGGTAGGCTAGTGTAGGGTTGAGAAGAGTAGGGTAGGGTAAATTGAACTGAATAAGTATATACAATAAAATCTGGCGATACAACAACCAGGGTCATATGCCGCCGGACGACAACGAGAATAAAAGCACTCGAAAAGATGAAATACACACACACACACACACACACACACACACACACACACACACACACAATACAATTCATAATTAAAACAAGAAAAACACTAAAACACTAAGAACACTAAAACCACTGTATACTAAATTTTACACGGTAGTGTAGCTGCCTACACCAAGCAAAGGTTTCCCCCTCCACCACAACAAGCATCCTCTCCAAGTACCAACAGAAGACTACAATCCCTCTCCTGCCCGGTGCTCAGAGAGGTAACGATGGCGCATTTCCCCAACAGTGGACACCATCAGCAAAAGCCGAAGAGTCAGGGGGACGAAGCATTCCACACAGAAAGTAGGGGGAGAGTCCTCCATTAAAAATCAATGAGAGAACCAGGAATGGCCCATTCGGAGCCAGCATAAAGCCGTCTCCCACCTGCATTCAGACCTCGGCAAATGAAGGGGCCCGTTTACCCACAAATATCACACATTTTGTTGGCCCCCACCGCATCCCACCTACTCTGCCAGTGGGAGCAAACAGTGAGTGGTTAGATGAATATCACTGAGCGAGGCAGGGGAGAGGTGAGTTTGGGCGAGAGGCAGCAGCCTTTGCCAGAGCGTCAGCATGCTCATTGCCCACAATGGTACAAAAACACAAAGCAGTCCCTAGCAAGCACAGCCATTCAAAAACACTGTAGACAACAAAAGAGGATTGGACGGGAAAACACAAAATGGAGATCGGCAGAGTCGCTAAAAACTGTATAACAAACAGGAGGGAAGCTAAATATCAACTTGACTGCGAGTAAAATAGCAGTAAGTTCTGCGATAAAAGTAGATACGATGGGGGGAAGACTCCTACCACGAATGAAATCGGGAAATATAACACCCAAGCCTGTCCCCTCACGGGATTTCAATCCATCAGTACATACGAGAATCGTGACACTGTGAGAGGAAGCATGTTCTAAAAAATAGCAAAGAGCCGCCTGTGAGGAAAGAAAGGCCCCTCTCTCAGGAAAGTAAACACACGCTTGCACCCCTGAGAGGAGCCAGGGAGCCATCCTTGGTACACGCACAGGACAAACAAGAAAGGTTGGAACATCCACATCCCCCATGGCAGCCTTCACCCTGTACCCAAACAGATGTAGATAGCGAGGATACGGCGAGGCAGACACTCCCTCCGGAACAGAGCCAACAAAATCTTCCTGAACTTTAGCAAAGACGGTGACACTAAGGACACTAGTTTGAGGCACTCCCTCCTCTTGAGGATATGAGGGAAACAAGGTGGCACCAATACGGAAAAATTCCATAATCAGGAAAGGCAACCTACCACGCAAACCAAGATGGTGACCTGCAATACCTGGCTTGTGAAACGGTAGGACAACAGCCCCCCGCCAAGAAGCAGGAGTGGACGAATCTCTCCAAATTCTATTTATAAGACTCAGGAGGAAGGACACTGCTTCATCATCCAGGTACATCAGCACTGCATGGGGAATATTATCGACTCCGGAGAAGTGTCATGACAGGGAAAGGGTAGACCAAAGTTTACAACAAGACAAAGGGATGTTGTAAGTCTCTCCGCCCCCAGAACGGATGTCCAACACCTTAATCTCCTCCACCTCCCTAAGCCTGGCCAAAACCGAAGAACGAGTATCCCTACAGGAGACCTCAGCGGTAGGATAGGGTAGGGAACGCTAGGGCAGGGTAGGCTGGGGTAGGGTAGTGTAGGGCAGAGAAAAGTAGGTTAGGATGGGTTGGTTTAGGCTAAAGTAGGACAGAATAGGAGAGGGGTAAAATGTGCCTAGTCCAGGAACGAAAAATATATCAGTTATCCATGTAACTAGCGTTTTCTATTTCGGTAGATTATTTTCTTGTCTGCCTAAAGTATCGTGATGTACGAACAATGAGATTAGATATCGAAACTGTAAGATGCGAATTAGTTACAAAGACGGTATTTTGTTTTGGTTAACGTTACATCGATACGTTCAGCTAAGAGCAACTCGGCAGAACTGAACAGTATATGACGTGCTAGATGAACACTGTGACCGGAAAATAAATATATATGTATATATACTTCAGCATAGAGTAAGCGATTTTATGTTAACTGAAGAGAAGCCACCACAGCTAATGGGTAAAGTTTACACACACACACACACACACACACACACACACACACACACACACACACACACACACACACACACACACACACACACACACACACACACACACACACACACACACACACACACACACACACACACACACACACACATACACACACACGTTGCGAAAACTTTCACTGACGAAGTGAATGGTTACTGTCCCCCTTGAGCAAGGGGACTGGTGTGTGCGTGTGTGGTCACAGCCTTGCCCTTAGATCGGACTATATGAGCTCTCAGCTCCCTTCCGGGAGGGTAAAAGCTGACTATCACGACCATCAAGTGATCCTGACCGACCCGGTGAATTACACACACACACACACACACACACACACACACACACACACACACACACACACACACCATTACTTGCAACTGGCTGGCCTATCATACAGCCATATCCTATATTCATGAAGTACAACACATCTTACATTTATGTAGCATTTAAAAAAAAAAAAAAAAAAAAAAAAAAAAAAAAGATGGTTATATAATACAGAACTGGGAAATATGATGATGATGATGATGATGATGATGATGATGATGAGAGGGGAGTAAACAGGGTGAGATGAGGAGAATGAGAGAGATGGATGGACATAACAGTGAATGTATTATGTATATTAACCTGACAAATGCCGAAGTAAGCTGGTAAGGGTGAGGTAATATGGAGCCTGACCCTACCGAGACACCATATAATTATTGATTTATCCACCGATAGATCTATCTATCTATCTATAGCCCGACGCCCTAATCCCGCAAAGAGTGGCCGCAGACAAAACGCCTCCAAGTCGCTGTCACCCATCATTTGACTACCCTCCCCCCAACTCACCCCCCCTCATATACCTCTCAACTCCATCCCTCCACCTCATCCTCGGTCTAACCCTCCCTCTCCCTCCATCCACTTCACCTACATACACCCTCTTCATTCTGTCCTTGACCTCCGTGGCAGGCAGACGTGCTTCCCAGAGCGCTTCATCACACAGTAATTTAACAGCTGAGTTGAAACTGATCGGATGCACTACAAAACCAACGTCCCCTGACATGGCTAGTGCCATGGCCATGAACGAGGGAAGGGAGGCCCCCTTGGGTGACAACGAGGAAGAAATAGATATGGATACCGGGTTTACGGAGGTCATCAGTACAAGAGAGAAGAGAAAGAGGATGATACGCGGCAGCGAGAGGGAAGCGAGTGATGAAGAAGAGGACAGAGACAACAAAAAGGTAAAGAATAAGTCGTGTGGGGTAGATGGAGGTGTTACTATACCATGTGATACGGGGAAGGCAGTTTCTAAGTTGAAGTAGGGCTTTTATATCCCTAGACGTTATACCCACTTCTCTGGTGGGTATAAAGTCTAAAGCCGAAGTAAGGGTTTTGGTGCCCTTAAGACTTATACCAGATCCAGTCACTCGAAAAAATCCTAAGTCCAAATTGGAGTGCTTTTTGGACTTAGGATTTTTCGAGATGGTGGAACTGGTATAAAGTCCAAGTTGAATTGTGGGTTTTTATACCCAAGAGTTTATACCAGCAAGTTAACTTGTGCTGGAGTCTACTGTGTACTCTGTTCCATGTCTTTGGGAACTAGAGTATAGCATTGTATGCTTTCTTTGCATACTTTACTTTTTCTGTGATATTGTATTTTAGTCATTTGTAATACCATAAAAGGCAAAGTAAAGTTGATATACAGCTGATTCTTTTATTATCTTTAGTGTTTTACAAGAGTTTACAATTACAATACATTTACAAAGTATACAAGTAGCAATGGCAGCAGCTGTTAGGTAACTCTGGCAGAAGATTTTATATATTAAAGTATCTCAAAGTATATCACAAAAGTATTGGACTAGAGGAAATGTTTCAAGTATTATCAAAGTATATCAGTTAAATACGGGCAAGATACCTTTAGCAATTAATATTATGTAGTAGGTGCTATGTCTATCTCCAACTCGCTCCCTCGCTCCTACTCGCCCTTCTACCCTCTCTCCATCACGCTCACTCTAGAACGACAGAAAAAGAAAAAGCGCATAAAAAAGTAAAGGTGGGGAAGAGAAAGAAGCACTAAAGCAGACAGACACTAACAGACAGACACACCATCCCAGCACGTTCGGCTGCGCTGAGGACAGGCAGACAGGACAGACGGAGAGGAAGATGGAAGTGGAAGGAAGTCCCCCCTTTCCCTCCTCCCCCCACCCCACCTCCCTCCCCAGACCCACCTACCTGCCACACCCAGCCTAGTATGCTGGGAACTCCACACACACACACACACACACACACACACACACACACAATGAAAAAAATCATGCACACACAATCATACCCTAAAGGAAAATACAAAGAAAAATACAACCTGTCACCTGTCCTGTCCGGCGCTCCGATCTCCCTGCAGGCTCTCCGGTCTCCCCTGGTCTCTCGGCCGTCTCGTCTCTCCCTCGCAGCCGTCTCTCCATCGCCTGGGGTAATACAGGAACATCAAAAGTGCCTAAGGAATGTAATGCCTACCAGAGTAACGCTATACAGGTGCCGCCACAGCTGCTGCTACCCTCCCTACCACATCACCTATCAGTACAAGCTACAACACACGCTGCACCAGTTCCTCTGCAGGGCTTGCCATGTTCTCGAGCGGCCATCTCGTCGTCTACACCTGCCATTTCTTCCGTAGTTGCCACAACTTCTTCTGAGGTTGCCATGTCTTCTGAGGTTGCCATCTCGTCATCTGAGGTTGCCATCTCGTCTTCTGAGGTTGCCATCTTGTCTTCTGGAGCTGCAGCTTCGCCTTCCCCCTCACCTGCAGTTGCCATCTCGCTGGCCAGGGTTGACATCTCGTCCTCCGTCGTTTCCATCGTTTTCTGTGGAGCAAATATCAATTAGGCCAAAGTATGCACTATATGCTACTGCTGAGCCTATGTCCCGTATTCTGGGTGGCATAGGAGGCTTCGTAGCGCATTTCCCTGAGAGATTTATTTTCCATAACACCAACATTATATTGCAAACTTACGTCAATGTTTTCTAACCCCAACTTGTCACCCAATTCCTTCCCATTCCACACATCCTTCCTTTAAGTTCTTCACAGCCATACTGTACCATCACCACACCCACACTACCACCACCACCACCACAACCACACTCCATCACAACCACACTCCATCGCAATACAACCACCAGCATAACATTACCACCACTACCACAACCACGTACTACCACCACCATCACAACCACACGCCACCACCACCAACACCGCAGACATCACCACCGTCACAACCACCACACAGCTATCAGTGCTCTCGTGCAAAATTTGAGAGAGAGAGAGAGAGAGAGAGAGAGAGATCTGTGCTTGTGCGTGTGTGGTGCGTGTGCGTGTTTCGTGCGTGTGCGTGTGTGCGTGTGTGTGTGTGCGTGTGCGTGTGCGTGTGCGTGTGCGCGTGTGTGTGTGTGTGTGTGTGTGTGTGTGTGTGTGAAAATAACTCTTTTAACAATAAACAAAATGCATGACTAAGTGTACGATGTGAGAAAGGCTCAGAAAAAAATATTTCAAATTTCAAAAAGTTTAAAAATGGTTCAAATACCTTTTACTTGGGGAGAAAGCTATTATTTCCCACTCCTGTCGTCTGTCGTGTCGGTGTAAATATCCTTTGCTTGCCTGGCCGTGTAAATATCCTCTGCCTGCTTGTTCGTGCGAAAATCCTCTTATTTCTTCGTGTCAATGGAAAAATTCAACCTGAGTGGTGAAGAGCAGAGGTGTGAGGGTAGGGGAGGTTTGACTGGTGGCAGAGAGATGGGAGGGGGGGGTAGAAGGAAGAGGTGAGGGGGTAGGGAAGAGGTGAGGGGGGTAGAGGGAAGAGGGGAGGGGGTAGAGGGAAGAGGTGAGGGGGTAGGGAAGAGGTGAGGGGGTAGGGAAGAGGTGAGGGGGTAGGGAAGAGGTGGGGGGTAGGGAAGAGGTGGGGGGGTAGGGAAGAGATGAGGGGGTAGGGAACAGGGGAGGGGGGTTGAGGGAAGAGATGAGGGGGTAGCGAAGAGGCGAGGGGTAGAGGGAAGAGGTGAGGGGGTAGAGGGAAGAGGTGAGGGGGTAGAGGGAAGAGGTGAGGGGGTAGAGGGAAGAGGTGAGGGGGATAGAGGGAAGAGGTGAGGGGGATAGAGGGAAGAGGTGAGGGGGTAGGGAAGAGGTGAGGGAGAAAAGGGAAGAGGTGAGGGAGAAAAGGGAAGAGGTGAGGGGGGTAGAGGGAAGAGGTGGGGGGTAGGGAAGAGGTGGGGGGTAGGGAAGAGGTGAGGGGGTAGAGGGAAGTGGTGAGGGGGTAGAGGGAAGAGGTGAGGGGGTAGAGGGAAGAGGTGAGGGGGTAGAGGGAAGAGGTGAGGGGGTAGAGGGAAGAGGTGAGGGGGTAGAGGGAAGAGGTGAGGGGGTAGAGGGAAGAGGTGAGGGGGTAGGGAAGAGGTGAGGGGGTAGAGGGAAGAGGTGAGGGGGTAGAGGGAAGAGGTGAGAGGATAGACGGAAGAGGTGAGAGGATAGACGGAAGAGGTGAGGGGGGTAGAGGGAAGAGGTGAGGGGGTAGACGGAAGAGGTGAGGGGGTAGACGGAAGAGGTGAGGGGGGGTAGAGGGAAGAGGTGAGGGGGGTAGAGGGAAAAGGAGAGGGGGTAGTTATGAGGTGAGAGGGTAGAGAAGAGGTGAGGGGGTAAGGAAGAGGTGAGGGGGTAGGGAAGAGGTGAGGGGGTAGGGAAGAGGTGAGGGGGTAGGGAAGAGGTGAGGGGGTAGGGAAGAGGTGAGGGGGTAGGGAAGAGGTGAGGGGGTAGGGAAGGGGGACTGGAGTAGTGGGCATAGAGAAGGTGGGAGTTTAGAGATGATGTGTACAATTAGCCACTGCTACGACGCCAAATCACAAAAATCTTCCTCTGGAAATATATCAGTGTGGTTGTTTGTAAATGTTGGCAAATTTAACAATGGTATTTAACATATTTTCCATCGGCTGTTTAATTAGCAAGGAGTGTTTGGGACTTTTCATAAACCTCAGGGCACCTTCGAAATAAACAGATGTTAACCAGGATTATTGTATCTCCCTTGCCGCACGGGTTTGTGAATAATGAACTCATTTCTTAGTAGGGATTGTCATCGAAAAAATAGCTTCTTCAGACCCAAGAGCACCAGCATTGTCAACAGCTCGTGTCATAGTGGAATTGCTGTGCCGTGTAAATATGTAGTTATAATACGTCCACATCCACGTCATCCAATAGAGTACACGAATGATTTCTTTTAAGTAATTTCGTGGAGGGGTGGGGGTACTGCCAATCTTCACCCCCCTCCCCCCGTACTTCACACAACGCACGACGTCAGAACGCATGCCCTGATCAAGGAAGGGTGTAAATCACAATCTTTAGGCAAATATGTGAACTGTACAGTCATGAGAGCCAACCTGAAAGCCATTATGGTCAAAGCCCCATCCTGTCACCGACCATGACTACCAAAATTTCAGTCAGTTATCGAGAAGGTGAATAAATTGGATAATGTCGGGGCAAATGATCATGGTAGTGCTAACCCATTCAGCCAGGAAACGTCGTTCATTTTATTCATGCAGCAGCCTGATGATTTTATTCAGCTTGGGGTACACTTTTCAAACTGAAGGAGTCAGATGCACTACTAATAAAGTCTTTAGTACGAGAGGCTGCTCGTAAGCTAAATAAAATCGCTTGATAACAATAAAAATAAAATAAGAATCACGTCACTCTGGTTCAGGGGAATTAAAGAATCTTTACCTATCCTAGGTTCACGTAGTCACCATATTTCGTTCAGAAATAACAATGATTAAATGGATGTGAAATGTCTCCTTCAATGCGAGGCCTGGGAGTGTATGTGTGTGTGTGGGGAGGGGGGTAGGTTTAATATTGACGAGTTAAGAGGAAGGATGGGACAGGAGTGTATTGGTGTAGTGATGTGGAGGGGTTGATTGAGATGGTTTGGACATGTGGAGAGGATGGAAGATGACAATAGGGTAAGGAGAGAGAGGTGTGAACGTCGGAGGTACAGTAGGGTTGCTAGAGGCAGACCTGAAAAGGGCTGGGACGAGGTCATAGTGTGTGACTTCAGGGATAAGGGAGTGAATAGGGAGGCTGCAAAAGATTGTACAGTGTGGAGAGCCGCCATTATGTGACCAAGGCCGACGACGCATGCAAGCATGTTAGATTCTTTAAAAAATATACGACACGAACGATTCGATACAGGTGAGGTTCAGGGATCACCATCTTATATAATTTATCTCCTGCCATTTTTGCCTTCCATCTCTACAGTATCCCCGGCCATCCTATTGCGTTGACGAATAGGGGAATTTGGAGGAGGAACACGAACAACAACAGTCTACCCTCCTCCTCCCTGCCTGACTTACCTCATGCCTCTCCCCCCCGCTCTCTCTCTCTCTCTCTATTTCTTATCTGTATCTCCACACTCCGACACGTCAGCTAAATATGACCCACCACTTGTTTAGTGGCTGTGTGTGTGTGTGTGTGTGTGTGTGTGTGTGTGTGTGTGTGTGTGTGTGTGTGTGTGTGTGTGTGTGTGTGTATCAGTATGTGCGTGAACCAGTGTGTGTGCATCATTGTGTGCGTGTATCTGTGCTCGTATCTGAGTGTGCGTGTATCAGTGCCTGCGTGTATCAGTGCCTGTGTGTATCAGTGCCTGTGTGTATCAGTGCCTGTGTGTATCAGTGCCTGTGTGTATCAGTGCCTGTGTGTATCAGTGTGTGCGTATATTAGTGTGCGTGCGTGCTCAGATCAGTCCTGGTATCAGTGTTTGCGTGAATGAATACGTGCGTGCATTAGTATGTGCCTGCTCCGTGTGCGCGTTTTTAGTGCGTACATGCCACAGCGTGTGCGTGCATCGGTGTGTGTGTGCATCGGTGTGTGCGTGCATCGGTGTGTGCGTGCATCGGTGTGTGCGTGCATCGGTGTGTGCGTGCATCAGTGTGTGCGTACATCAGTGTGTGCGTGCATCAGTGTGTGCGTGCATCAGTGTGCGTGCATCAGTGTGTGCGTGCATCAGTGTGTACGTGCTAAATGTGTAGTAGTCAAATTGTGTGTGTTCAGTGTGTACGTGTTCAGTGTGTGTGTGTGTGTGTGTGTGTGTGTGTGTGTGTGTGTGTGTGTGTGTGTGTGTGTGTGTGTGTGTGCATCAGTATGTGCGTGAACCTGTGTGTGTGTGCATCATTGTGTGCGTGTATCTGTGCTCATATCTGAGTGTGCGTGTATCAGTGCCTGTGTGTATCAGGGCCTGTGTGTATCAGTGCCTGTGTGTATCAATGCCTGTGTGTATCAGTGTGTGCGTATATTAGTGTGCGTGCGTGGTCTGATCAGTGCTTGTATCAGTGTTTGCGTGAATGAATACGTGCGTGCATTAGTGTGTGCCTGCTCCGTGTGCGCGTGTTTAGTGCGTAGATGCCGCAGCGTGTACGTGCATCGGTGTGTGCGTGCATCAATGTGTACTTGCTAAGTGTGTACGTAGTCAAATTGTTCGTGTTCAGTGTGTACGTGTTCAGTGTGTGTGTGTGTGTGTGTGTGTGTGTGTGTGTGTGTGTGTGTGTGTGTGTGTGTGTGTGTGTGTGTGTATCAGTATGTGCGTGAACCTGTGTGTGTGTGTGCATCATTGTGTGCATGTATCTGTGCTCGTATCTGAGTGTGGTTGTATCAGTGCCTGTGTGTATCAGTACCTGTGTGTATCAGTGCCTGTGTGTATCAGTGCCTGTGTGTATCAGTGTGTGCGTATATTAGTGTGCGTGCGTGCTCTGATCAGCGCTTGTATCAGTGTTTGCGTGCATGAATACGTGCGTGCATTAGTGTGTGCCTGCTTCGTGTGCGCGTGTTTAGTGCGTACATGCCACAGCGTGTGCGTGCATCAGTGTGTACGTGCTAAGTGTGTACGTAGTCAAATTGTGAGTGTTCAGTGTGTACTTAGTCAAATTGTGCGTGTTCAGTGTGTGCGTGTTCAGTGTGTACGTGTTCAGTGTGTACGTGTTCAGCCTGTGTGTGTGTGTGTGTGTGTGTGTGTGTGTGTGTGTGTGTGTGTGTGTCGGTATGTGCGTGAACCTGTGTGAGTGTGTGTGTCGGTATGTGCGTAAACCTGTGTGTGTGTGCATCATTGTGTGCGTGTATCTGTTCTCGTATCAGTGCCTGTGTGTATCAGTGCCTCTGTGTATCAGCGCCTGTGTCAGTGCCTTTGTGTATCAGTGCCTGTGTGTATCAATGTGTGCGTATATTAGTGTGTGTGCGTGCTCTGATCAGTGCTCGTATCAGTGTTTGCGTGAATGAACACGTACGTGCATTAGTGTGTGCCTGCTCCGTGTGCGCGTGTATAGTGCGTACATGCCGCAGCGTGTGCGTGCATCGGTGTGTGCGTGCATCAGTGTGTACGTAGTCAAATTGTATGTGCTCAGTGTGTACTTAATCAAATTGTGCGTGTTCAGTGTGTACGTGTTGTGTGTACGTGTTCAGTGTGTACGTGTTCAGTGTGTGCGTGTTTATTGTGTGCGTGTTTATTGTGTGCGTGTTCAGTGTGTGCGTGTTCAGTATGTGGGTGTTCAGTATGTGCGTGTTCAGTATGTGCGTGTTTATCGTGTGCGTGTTCAGTGTGTGCGTGTTTATTGTGTGCGTTCTCAGTGTGTGCGTACTTACTGTATGCGTGGTGTGTGCGCGTATTTACTGTGTGCGAATACCAGTGTGTAACTCAAACTGTACGCATGTTTTTAAGAGTGAAGGTATGAAAAAAGTTAATGATGATGATGATGATGATGATGACGGCTACGATGGTGGCTGTGGTGGTGGCGATGGTGTGGTAATTTTGATGATGATGATGATGATTTTTTCTAGTTCTTTTTAATCAGGAAACTTTTATGTTATCAAGGAGGATTCTGTACTCTACTCCTTTCACCTTAACTTGGCCCAAATTTTCGTCCGATTGCAGCTTTTCACGTGTCTCAGTTGCGTCTTTGAAACAGCACTTTTTCGTGACTAGCATAATATTCTATTGTTACAACTCAGCATTCGAGATAAAGAGATTGCAATTTAGGCCAAGTCAGAGTAAAATGAGTATAGTGAAGGGGATGGGATGGAGGGATGGAGTAGAGAGGTATACGAGACAGGCGGGTGTACGTTGGGGGAGGGCAGCGAAATGGCAGTGTATAGGGCGACATGGAGGCGATTTGTTTGTGGCCACCCCTTACGGGTTAAAGGCGTCTGGCTATAGATAACTAGACAATTAGGGCTATAGATATAGGTGACGATACACTACTATCAAAATTACATCCATTTCCCTTATTTTCTACAATTTCTTTGGCCAACAACGCTTCCTGGCTGACCGTAAGATATCCCCGTGTCCTAATTTAGTCATCTGTTGAATCTATTTGACCTATGACACTTCCTGGTTGGCAGCAAGATACCTCTGTGTCCTATCTGAATCATCTTAATGGCAAAAACAGCGAAATTTAACCCCAAAACAGTAAAATTTAACACTTACAGCAGGAGACGGAGCCGACGCAGCCTCACCCTCTTATCGTCCGAGTACCACTGACTGACCAATGGAATGCCATGCTTGTTCAGCCCAGAAACTTGTCTGAAACTTTACCCAACTACTTTTACAACCACTAGAGGGCACGGAGGCCCTCTCATCTTCAGGGTAACTCTAGTATTTTATTCAAGTTAATACAAGAGGCTATTATGCACCTGCGAGCTATTTATAAGTGTCTGAGAGCGTTCATACTGTAAATATTAACCCTCCAATTATCGTGACAACTCTAGTACTTTTATTTATTAGACTCCAGACGATTTTATTCAGCTGGGAATGGGTCTTAGGAGCCTGAGTGCATAAGAGAAAACCATCGTAGAGGAAGCATCAGGGACCGTAGCAAACAAAGTCAGAAATTATACTTAGATGGTTACCATACTCTATTCACTTTCATTTTGCCTAATATTGCCATCTCCTCACCTTAAATGCTGAGCTGTAAGGATACATTAACACTAGAATATAGAACAATACTCTCTTTTCCCTAAATGGACCTAAAATTACCATCTATCCATCTTGAATGCTGAGTTTTACCAATAGATTAACACCAAAACATGATGCTTGTCACGAAGAAGTGCTATGTAGAGGATGTAGAGCCATACCATTGTAATTTCCTGGCACTGGGCTACGTGAAATGAGTAAAATGACCTACACAAGGATGGAAATCTGGCCCGTGTTAGAGGAAGACCGGTATATTCACGAAAAGGTGTTATGGAATGGATACTGAACTTCATTTTAACTTGGCCTAAAATTGCCATCTCTCCATCTTGAATGCTGAGCTGTAACAAGAGCCTGACATTAGAATATGATGCTAGTCACGAAAAAGTGCTGTTGGACATATGTAGAGCCGTGTTATCGTCTTCTTCTGCCTGTAATTATGCTATGAGAAATAAGCAGCAAATATAAGATCTCAGCCATGTTAAGTCTGATAAGCTATACATAAGCTTAATGGAACGCTCTGATAAAAATTACAGCTATAAACTCATTCTATAACTCCCTAGCACCTCTTTCTTAGCTATTTATTTTGCTTATTACACCTTGCTCTCCTACTGTGCTGTATAAATACTTCAAGCTTTACCATAATCTGCATACAAAACGTACAAAAGGATGTTAATCAGCCTTGTCCAAAAATATATCGCTAAGGAAGTCTTTGGTTGACTAGTGGGAGGTGCCTGTGTGTTACCATGGCAACCTCTCACACCACCAGTTACATACACACATTTTCCCACCAGCAAGTTCCATTAGAGAGTATTGTGTGTGTGTGTGTGTGTGTGTGTGTGTGTGTGTGTGTGTGTGTGTACAGTCATGCGTGTGTCTGCACATCTCACCGCAATGCTCCGCCAACACCCACAACACTTTTCTCCTTAATTTCTTACCACAGAGAACTTTTACATTCCTGGATCTTTTCAAAAACTTGGTTCGACGTCGTTCTTATATATTATGAAGGAAAAAAAGGTAACTGTTGATATAAATGTTCGTAAAAAAACATTATATATAAACTGCGGGATATATATTCTTTTCAATTTCACTTGGCCCAGATTTTCGTCCTTTTGCACCTGATTTCACGTAGTTCAGTGGCAGAAAGTACAATGCTATGGCTCTACAACCTTGCCTCTGCACTTCTTCGTGACCAGCATCATCTTCCAGTGTTCATCTATTGCTACAACTCAGCATTCAAGACGGAAATAGGGGAGCTTTAAGCCAAGTTAGAGTAAAAAGAGTATAGTGGACAATATTCATAGTCTTGCCTTGGTTAGAGTATGGCTTGGTTAGAGTGTTATACACACACACACACACACACACACACACACACACTTCCTTCCCCCCCATCAAGTCCTACCTTAGAATACTTGTGTGTGTGGGAGGGTGGGTGGATGTGTGTGTGTGTGTGTGTGTGTGTGTGTGTGTGTGTGTGTGTGTGTGTGTGTGTGTGTGTGTGTGTGTGTGTGTGTGTTAGCTCACAACTTGTCAAAGGACCTCGATCATACATAAGAAGATATGCTATTAAAGTTAGGGCACAAATATATTGTAATGTACTATGAAGTCAGCTACTCTCATCAGTACGCCACGCTTCTTCCCGCCTCTCCTGCCTCCTTAACCTTCGTCTATCTGTCTTCTATATGTCTGTCTCACTGTCTGCCTGTCCCTCTGTTGTAAGCGACAATTACCTCTCATCCTTCCACAACGTCCTAGATTATCATACCATCATGCAGTATACAAATTTTCTCATCTTAACTTGGCCCAAATTTTCCTCATTTTGCCGCTCAATTCATGTGGGTCATTGCCAGAAAAAGGCAACGCTGCGGCTACCTTTCCACAGCCCTTTCTTGTGACTTACATATTCTTGCATTAATCTATTGCTACATCTCAGCATTCAGATTGGAGAGATGGAAATTTGGGCCAAGTTAGAGTAAAACGAGTACAGAAGTAGTAAAAGCCAAATGGCATACCTTTGGTGGGTGCAGCGGGAAACAAGGTGAGATCACAGGCAGGAGGACAATGGCGGGAAAATCCAGCAAAATCTAACCACCAGCTTATGAAGTGACGCCAACAACACTCGTGCCTCACAATCGGTTCAAACGCCAGTCCACTTTATCACTAAACACCTGTGATGTTAGAGTATTGTAACAGAAAATTAAATAATCTTGTAGACATGATGTACTGACGCACTCTCTCCACGGAGTCTACCTCTGACCTACTGTTTATTGCTTGTTCCTCACAATGCTTCGAAACTGATGAGTCTCTGTCTCGGACATGATGGGTGGCCGAACCTTTATCCTTGTAGCTCTGACGTTTTACTGAATGCTGTAAATATCGAATTACTTCATCCTAACCTAATTCAAAGTGTAATGACAGAGATGATCTGCTTGCATGACTTCCCCGTGCACCTTTTGTGACGCCACAGACTAAGTCGGGCTCGGCTTTCTGTTCAGAGAAAAGCGGTAAAATGGATGGGTAACTGCGAAAAATTAGTCAATTTCCGCTGACTCTTCCTGCTTGGCTTCCAACGACAGCGTTCCCCAGATTGTAAGGGCTTGTTCGGAATGGCTTATTCAAAACCTAAATAAAAAAAATAGGATAATCTTTTGACTTTTTCCGATAATCTTGCTAACAGACAGGCAGGCAGACAAAGGCAGACAGATGGGCAGGCAGACAGGGAGATAGACTGATAGAGAGATATATAAACCTAGCCAAACACATAGCTTCATTGGGCCTTCTCCGTTGGCTGTAATTGTAGAAAAAACGTTTATTTTTTCTGGTCGTTTTTCGCATAACACATTTTGTGTTCAGCCATACTCGTACCAGACCACGTCAGTTATGAATGATGTGCGTATTTGGGGATTAATAAAGCTTTAGTTTCATTTTCATTATGAAGGAAAAAGGCAGTGAAAATATCGACAGTACCCCCAACAGTCTAATACCACAGCCTTCTCCCATTCGCCTCTGCCTAGATATTTCCCTTTAACCATTTTTTCCCCGAATGGAGAGTTGTGGCAGACTCCTATAATTCATAAACTAACATCTTATTCATTTTACCTACTGTGTTCTTAAACGTGAGCTGATTTTGTCCTATTGTG
>NW_027644770.1:4042663-4045163 GCF_032717465.1 Coenobita brevimanus | reverse complement strand
GTGTGTGTGTGTGTGTGTGTGTGTGTGTGAAAATAACTCTTTTAACAATAAACAAAATGCATGACTAAGTGTACGATGTGAGAACAGCTCAGAAAAAAATATTTCAAATTTCAAAAAGTTTAAAAATGGTTCAAATACCTTTTACTTGGGGAGAAAGCTATCATTTCCCACTCCTGTCGTCTGTCGTGTCGGTGTAAATATCCTTTGCTTGCCTGGCCGTGTAAATATCCTCTGCCTGCTTGATCGTGCGAAAATCCTCTTCTTTCTTCGTGTCAATGGAAAAATTCAACCTGAGAGGTGGAGAGCAGAGGTGTGAGGGTAGGGGAGGTTTGACTGGTAGCAGGGAGATGGGAGGGGGGGTAGAAGGAAGAGGTGAGGGGGTAGGGAAGAGGTGAGGGGGGTAGAGGGAAGAGGGGAGGGGGTAGAGGGAAGGGGAGGGGGTAGAGGGAAGAGGTGAGGGGGGTAGGGAACAGGGGAGGGGGGTTGAGGGAAGAGATGAGGGGGTAGGGAAGAGGTGAGGGGGTAGAGGGAAGAGGTGAGGGGGGTAGAGGGAAGAGGTGAGGGGGGTCGAGGGAAGAGGTGGGGGGTAGGGAAGAGGTGGGGGGGTAGGCAACAGGGGAGGGGTGTTGAGGGAAGAGATGAGGGGGTAGGGAAGAGGTGAGGGGTAGAGGGAAGAGGTGAGGGGGTAGAGGGAAGAGGTGAGGGGGTAGAGGGAGGAGGTGAGGGGGTAGGGAAGAGGTGAGGAGTAGAGGGAAGAGGTGAAGGGGGTAGAGGGAAGAGGTGAGGGGGGTCGAGGGAAGAGGTGAGGGGGGTCGAGGGAAGAGGTGGGGGGGTAGGGAACAGGGGAGGGGGGTTGAGGGAAGAGATGAGGGGGTAGGGAAGAGGTGAGGGGTAGAGGGAAGAGGTGAGGGGGTAGGGAAGAGGTGAGGAGTAGAGGGAAGAGGTGAGGAGTAGAGGGAAGAGGTGAGGAGTAGAGGGAAGAGGTGAAGGGGGTAGAGGGAAGAGGTGAGGGGGTAGAGGGAAGAGGTGAGGGGGGTAGAGGGAAGAGGTGAGGGGGGTAGAGGGAAGAGGTGAGGGGGTAGAGGGAAGAGGTGAGGGGGTAGAAGGAAGAGGTGAGGGGGTAGAGGGAAGAGGTGAGGGGGGTAGAGGGAAGAGGTGAGAGGGTAGAGGGAAGAGGTGAGGGGGTAGAGGGAAAAGGTGAGGGGGTAGTGAAGAGATGAGGGGGGTAGGGGGAAGAGGGGAGGGGGTAGGGAAGAGGTGACGGGGTAGGGATGAGGGGAGGGGGTAGGGAAGAGGGGAGGAGGTAGGGAAGAGGGGAGGGAGTAGGGACGAGGTCAGGGGGTAGGGATGAAATGAGGGGGTAGGGAAGAAGAGAGAGGGGTAGAGGAAAGAGGTGAGGGAGTAGGGAAGAGGGGAGGGGGTAGGCAAGAGGGGAAGGGGTAGGGAAGAGGGGAGGGGGTAGAGGAAAGAGGTGAGGGGGGTAGACGGAAAAGGTGAGGGGGGTAGACGGAAGAGGTGAGGGGGGTAGAGGGAAAAGGTGAGGAGGGTAGACGGAAGAGGTGAGGGGGGTAGACGGAAGAGGTGAGGGGGGTAGAGGGAAAAGGTGAGGAGGGTAGACGGAAGAGGTGAGGGGGGTAGAGGGAAAAGGTGAGGGGGGGTAGAGGGAAGAGGGGAGGCTGTAGTTATGAGGTGAGAGGGTAGAGAAGAGGTGAGGGGGTAAGGAAGAGGTGAGGGGGTAGGGAAGAGGTGAGGGGGTAGGGAAGAGGTGAGGGGGTAGAGAAGGGGGATTGGAGTAGTGGGCATAGAGAAGGTGGGAGTTTAGAGATGGTGTGTACAATTAGCCACTGCTACGACGCTAAAACACAAAAATCTTCCTCTGGAAATATATCAGTGTGGTTGTTTGTAAATGTTGGCAAATTTAACAATGGTATTTAACATATTTTCCATCGGCTGTTTAATTAGCAAGGAGTGTTTGGGACTTTTCATAAACCTCAGGGCACCTTCGACATAAACAGTTGTTAACCAGGATTATTGTATCTCCCTTGCCGGACGGGTGTGTGAATAATGAACTCATTTCTTATTAGGGATTGTCACCGAAAAAATAGCTTCTTTAGACCCAAGAGCACCAGCATTGTCAACAGCTCGTGTCATAGTGGAATTGCTGTACCGTGTAAACATGTAGCTATAATACGTCCACATCCACGTCATCCAATAGAGTACACGAATTATTTCTTTTAAGTATTTTGTTGGGGGGTGGGGGTACAGACAATCTTCACCCGCCTCCCCCCGTAGTTCACACAACGCACGACGTCAGAACGCATGCCCTGATCAAGGAAGGGTGTAAATCACAATCTTTATGCAAATATGTAAACGGTACAGTCATGAGAGCCAACCTGAAAGCCATTATGGTCAAAGCCCCATCTTGTCACCGAACATGACTACCAAAATCTCAGTCAGTCATCGAGATGGTGAATAAATCGGATAATGTCGGGGCAAATGA